>NW_007260569.1:337977-471894 GCF_000164805.1 Carlito syrichta | reverse complement strand
GGGCGATCCTTCCGCCTTAGCCTTCCAAGTAGCCGGAATTCACAGGCATGCGCTACCATGCCCGGCTGATTTTTTGATTTATTGTAGAGATGAGGTCTCGCTGCCCAGGCAGGTCTCGAACCCGCGGGCTCAGGCAATCCACTCCCCTCAGCCTTCCAAAGTCGCGGGATTACAGGCTGAGCCACCGAGCTCAGCTTACTATAATCACTTTAAAGACATGTAAAAAATCTATAAAATAGGTGGATAAAATAAAATAAAATATAAAAATTTTATACTTATATATATAATATAAAAATAATTGTACTGATGGGCAATTTTAAGACAGATAAGCTGTAAAAAATTAGAAACTGAAAAAGGAAAATTTTATATAAGAAAAGTACAACACTTTAAATAATAAATTTAATAGATGAAATTGACAGAAGATGAAACACAGCAGAATAAAGAATCAGAGAACCTGAAGAAAAATTAGAAAAATCAGTTTAATTACCTGGAGAAAAAAGAATTAATGCAAAATAACAAAAACACAGAACCTAATGACCACCAGGCACTCACTCTCAGGTAAATAAGCGTAAAACTGACATAATTCCTAGAAGGAAAGACTAGAGAAAAAGATTATGAAGCAGAAAAACTATATACACTTGCATAAATATTGGAAAAAATTTTCTTGCTTTAACCAAAACGTCAACCTACAGATCCAGAAAACCTCAAACACAACAAAAGCTACAACCCAAGCCACACTTAGGGTACATCACAGTTAGACTGCTAAAAAAATCAGTGATAAAAGGAAAAATCCTATTTTAAATCCTGAAAAGACAGAGGTGGGAGGAAACACATCACATAGTAAACAACAAAGCCTCTTCTTATTGGATGCAATTCAAACCAGAAAATAATGGAACAATCTCTTGCAAATGCAGAAAAAAAAAGTCATCAACATAGAATAAAACATCTAGTTAATACATCTCCCCAAAATTAAGACAAAATAAAGACACTTTCAGATAAGTCAACGCTTAGAGAATTTGTTATTATCAGCCCTAAAGCATGAGAAATACTAAAGAAAATTATACCCAGCAGGATCAAAATGATATCACAGTGAAATAAAAAGCTGCAAAAATGAAAGCAGATAGGTGAATATTTTAAACATGTAGAAATATATTGTTAATTATTTCTTGCATCTTAAAATTTATTAAAAGAATATATACACAAATAGTCAAATATATAAATAAATATTTTAAAGTATGAATAGTTTTTTAAAATTATTTAATAGTAAAATAACTTTTACTTTTTAAAATTTTTATTTTAGATTATTGGGTACACATGTGTATTGGTTACATAGACATATTGGATAGTGGTGGGGATTGGGTGACCCATTCTCCAGATTGTGAACATTGTGCCCTGTAGGTATTTTCTGAACCCTGACACCCTGTCCCTCTTCCCCCTTATCAGTGTTCCCATTATCTATTATTTCCATCTTTGTGACCATTTAGCTCCCACATATAAGTGATAGCATGTCGTGTTTGGTTTTCTCTGAGTCAGTTTACTTAGGATGATGATCTCAAGCTCCATCCGTGTTGTTGTAAAGGACATGATAATTGCAGCACAACTCAATTTTTTCACAATTGCGAAGATGTGGAATCAACCTAAATATCCATCGACTGGTCAGTGGATGATGAAAATGTGGTGTATACACACCATGGAATACTACATAGCCATAAAAAAATGAAATTGTGTCCATTAAAATGGATTTTTAAAACAAACAAAAAAATAAAACAATTTAGTTTGGACTTTAGAACAAATGGAAAAGTGAAATATATATGTTATAAGATTCTTACATTAAATGTACAGTGACATAATGTTAATTTAGTGTTCACCATGATAAGTTAATGTACATCTGAGGGAAAACAAAACAAAACAGAAGACAAACATAGTATAAAGCCAATAAAAGAGATTGAATGCAGTACTGAAAATTACTTGATTAACCAAAAAGAAGGTAAGATAAAGGAAACAAAAGACAGAGGGAGAATGAAAGAGATACAAATGTCAAGTTGCTAAGTTTAAATTTATGTTACTAAGCTTATATATGAATAATTGTATTAAATGTTAATAAATTTGACACCACCACAAAAAGGAAGAGATTGTCAAAATGACTAAGAAAGTAAAATAAACTCCATGCTATTTTAAAAGCACATGTTTTAAATATGAGACATAGAAATATCAAGGGTAAAAATGTAATCAATCTGGTATAGCTACATTAATATCTAGAGCAAGAGTAACTCAAGATAAAGAGGTTCATTTTATGAATATAAAAGATAAATACATCAAGAAGATATATCAGACATTCGATATATTTGAAACAAAATAAAACTAAAGGAAGAAATTGACAAATTCTTACATAGTTGGAGATTATAACACCATCCTCTTTATAAACATTAAAACAAATAAGCACAAAAAGTCAATAGATGAGATTATCAACAAATTTAACTATTTAATCTTTCTAGGATTTCATATGCAATAATGAAAAGTACATTATTTTCAAGTGCACATAAAATATTCACCAATATAGATTATATGCTGTGTCATAAAAACTCAGTAAATTTAAAATAATTGAAGATATACACAGTTTGATTATAACAAAATTATATTAGAAATTAATATGAATAAAGTGATTTTAAAACTTCCAATTATTTGAAAATTAAGTCAAAACATTTTTATAAATCTTTCAGATCTCAAGCAATTAGAGAAAAATCCAACAGAAATCTCAAAAAATTAGAATATATTCAGAAGTAAATAGTAATGAAGACACAGTATATCAAAATATGTAGGGTACAAAAATGGTAGTTCTTAAAATATAATTGATTTTTAAATGCTTTTATAATAGGGAAAGATTTAAAATCAATACATATTCTAAGAAAGTTAACAGATGAGTAAATTAGACAAAAAAATCAGAAGAAAGAAATAGAGTGGGAAGCAATTAAGTAGAAAACAAAAAACAGAGAAAAATAATAAAGGCCTAACTTGGTTATTGTAGGAAAACAGAATTAATACAATTTTAGCTAGAGTAAGAATAATTACAAATATCAGAAATAAATGATAATATCTCTATATATCTTATTACTATATTAAAAGAAAATAAGAAAATAAAATGGAAAAACCTATGTCAATTTGTTAACAAGTTTGATGAAATGAGCAAATTCTTTGTACAATATGACACAGCAAAGTCAGTGTTAATTGGGAATCATATGCTCCAAGTTCAGTACAGTAAACACATAGTAGGTGAATGCCTGCTCTACATAAAGTAGGCAGAAGGTAGTAGTCTTCACTAACTGACTTATAAATTCTACATAAGCAAGTCCAAAACCTCAGCACCAAAATGTATTACGAAGAAGGTAAATACATATTTCCTGCTTATCCATTGATGTAAACCCAGGAATGAATGATTCATCATTTATTTGTGGTTCTATACACTGAAAATAATACAAACTTGTAGTCCTTAAAAATAAAACAGCCGGGCTCGGTGGCTCAGCCTGTAATCCCGCGCCTTTGGGAGGCTGAGGGGAGTGGATTGCCTGAGCCCGCAGGTTCGAGACCCGCCTGGGCAGCGAGACCTCATCTCTACAATAAATCAAAAAAATAGCCGGGTGTGGTAGCATGCGCCTGTAATTCCGACTACTCAGAAGGCTGAGGCAGAAGGATCGTCGGAGCCCAGCAGGTCGAGGCTGCAGTGGCCGAGAGGGGCCACTGCACTCCAGTCTGGGCGACAGAGTGAGACTCCAACTAAAAATAAATAAATTAAATAAATAAATAAATAACCAACAATACTTCACATACAAGAAAGATATAATCCACACTTGATTCTTAACTTTTCATTTATTGGAGTGAGACTCCAACTCAAAATAAATAAATAAATAAAACAGAGACTAGGAAGAAAAGAATGTCTCTGAATATAATTTTTATAGAAATAACTAGAATATTTAAGAATCTGTGTCTTATATATTAAATAAAGATGAAAAATATTTTACTGGCATCAAAAGGATTTGCAAGCTATGAAATGATAATAAAGTATTGTCATAAAGATACAGAAAGCAAAGATGAGAAGAATTTATATAGAAACAAATATTAAAAGGGACATTAAATTCTCATTAAATTCAGTGAGAGTAGAACTGACACTGAAGAAAATTAAAATACTGTTTTAAAGAAATGAAATTTTCTAGAAGGACATTGAATAAAAATGGCAATAAAGCAAATTGGTAATTTTGCCTGAAAAAAAAAAAAGACTGTGTCTAAGAAATAGAGTAGGACAATTGAAACAAAAGAAGAAACAAAAGACATAATTGAGCTAAATGTTCCTGAGCTGAAAAGTGACTCAGTCTTGCAACTCAGTGGGATTCACTAATTACAGCAATAATAGGGAAAGATACTCAAATCATATTACCCTCAATTACATTGTGACTACTGATAAGCAGGGTCCAACCCTAGAACATCCTCATAATTCCAAGTCACTTTTCTTCAGAAAAAACTACCCTTCTGATAATAATCTCTTTTTCTTCTGTCTCACATTCCTCTTTTCTGGGAAAACTGTTCTCACCAAGTGTGAAGTCACTGCAGTTAATCCTAGGCCGAGTACTGCTGATCCTTCGCTTCAACATATGCTTTTTACTATTGGGTCCCTGACATTCATTTGTCAATTGTAGGTTTTCCATCACAAAAACTACCATTGAGTTCCCAAGCATGCTCTATCTTCCTCAAGTTCTCAAATCTATGTTTCCACCACAGTTGTTCTTACCTCCTACTTTCCTGTAAAATTGATATGAGGTCTGACAGTTACACTCACAAACTTGCTACCATGCTCTTACATTGACAGCATTGTACAAACAACTTGGTAAGGTTTCATAGTCTTAGTATATAAGTGTCTCACTGCAGTGTTCATGTCGATGTGTGGTGGTGTTTTGGTGAGTGGCATTCATTATTGTTGTTGCATGTTTTTGTATGTCATTGTGAGAATACTGGAGTTTGAATTAGAGCAACAAATGGACATTAAATTTGTTACACTTGGCAAAAGTGGAAGTGAAATTATGACATGTTAGTCCCAGTTTATGGGGATAATACCATGAAGAAAACAGCAGTGTACAAATGGATTAAAGATTTCTCTGAGGGAAGAGAAAGCATCACTGTTGAAGAGAGTTCAGGAACCAACAAAAACATTGCAAAACTTCGTTGAATTATGTTTCAAAATCGTTGGCTGACTGAGAAACAAAGCAGGCCAAATAAACATTGATAGAGAAATAGTTAGGCAAATCTTATCTGAAAATCTTGGCATGAGAAAAGAGTGTGCAAAAATAATCCCAAACAAGTTCTTGCTTCACGACAATGCACCAGCTCACACAGCACTGTCTGTGAGGGAGTTTTTAGCCAGTAAACAAATAATTGTGTTGTAACACTCTCCTTACTCCCCTAATCTGTCCCCCAATGACTTTTCTTTACCCAAAGATAAAGGAAATATTAAAAGGAAGACATTTTGATGATATTCAGGACATTAAGGGTAATAGGACAACAGCTCTGATGGCCATTCCAGAAAAAAAGTTTCAAAATTGCTTTGACGGGTGGACTAGGAACTGGCATTGGTGCATAGCTTCCAAAGGAGAGTACTTTGAAGGTGACCATAGTGATATTCAGCAATGAGTTATGTAGCACTTTTTCTAGGATGAGTTCACAAACTTAATTGTCAGTTCATATATGTAGTTAAAACTTACTCTCTTCCCAACCCTTTTACTACCAAAATTCTGTCCCAGTTCCTCAATCCAAAGCAATCTTTACCCAATTTCAATCTAGCATTAGATAGACCTCTAACAATACTTTCCTCAAATATCAGCAACAATTCCCTAATCAACAAGTTGAGTAAATCACTCCAAGACTTCATCTCCATCCACTATCTCTCCGTTGACTTGTTGAAATTCTCTTTCCTATTTTTTTTGAAGTAGCATTGAGACTCTCTTGTCTCCCTCTCTCTCACCTACTCCCTTTCCCACTGTCTCTTGTTTTTTCTTCTTCCTTATCCCAACATCTAAAATGAATTTTTCCCAAGAGTCTTCTTTATTTCTCATCTGTGTCTTTATATTTTCCTCCTTTATGGTCTAAATACACACATAAGATTCCTAGATAGGATCTCAAAATTCATGTTTTAAAATTTGTCTCACTTTTGAGAGCCTAAATCAACCAACTTATAAAGTTCCTAACCTGAAATACAAACTGATAACTTCAAAAAAAAAGTTAAAATCAAACTTATTTCTTAAATCTGCTAACACAGTTGTAGCAGAAAGGTTACTGGCAGCTCTAGCAAGTCTCCAAAGAAGGGCTGTATTCAAGAAAATATATGAGCAGGCAGAAGCAGGCTATATAGAAGAAAAACTCCTCTATAAACGCTCAGTCCAAGTTAGATGTTAAGCCACCAGAAGCAGTCTAACTATTCTACCTTGTGGCAGCAAGTGTAAGACAAGCATAAAAACTTCATGCCAATTTATGCATAGAATTGAGTCAATATAGTGGAGAAAAAATTTGAAACCTTCTGAGTATGTGTGTAGAAATGAGATAAAGAAATAATTAACTATGATGAAAGATAAATAAGCCATGCAACTTGCCCAAGATCACAGGTCCAATAAGAAAAAAGAATATTCTAGATTCCAAGGTGATAGACTTTCAATTCTAGAAACAGTCAAGGTTTAAACTTCTCTGAGGATCTTTTATGCTATATTTCCCTGAAAAAGTTAAAGGGTTAATGAACTATCTACTATGTTATTTCTAGTTTTGAGTCAATTATCCAAAATTTTAGAAAAACAAATTATGAGTTTTTCTTTTAAAAAAAAAGTTTACTATTACCAGCTTTGTTAAGACATAACTTACATACTATAATATTCAACAATATGTGAACAACTCAATGATTTTTAGTAAATTTTCATAACTGTGCAACCCTCACAATACAATTTTAGAGCTTTTCTATTACCTACCAAAACATTCCCCACATCTAATTGCAAGTCAATCTCCATTCCCAGCCCTCAATCCCAAGCTAACACTATTCTTTCAGGAGCCATAGAATTGCCATTTTTAGACATTCCATAAAATGAAACACAAAATATATGACATTTTATTTCTGATTTCTTCACATAGCATAATTTTTTAGGTATATAAATGTTGTAGCATGTGTCTTCTGTAACTACTAGATGCATTATTTAGATTTAATGAGCATCTATCTTGCACATAGAAAACTTTTATAAGCCTAACATAAATATTTTTTTAAGTCTTTTACTTCAAAAATACACTAAGATTAAGAATAAGGCTAGGTTGTCAGCTCTGACAAATTGCATTCAACCTTTTACCTATAGCTCTAGCCAGTGGAATAAGGCAAGAAAAAAGAAATACTTTACCTATAATAAACACGAGTTTAAGTCATTTTCAAGTACTTTTAAAAGGAGGTTTTAAAAATCAAGCACTTAACTTTAGTTATTTAATTTTTAAAATATCATTGTCCTTATGTTAAGACATAATCATCCATGTTTATTTTTATATTGCTAAATATAATGTCTTCAGAGTTGTCCATTTAGAAAAACATCTTATAGACAAATATTATCAAAATACCTATGCCCATATCTGTGACTTACAACAGACACTTGAATAAAGAAATAAGCTTTCAGGGTAATAACAGTAACTTGCAAATATGCTTTCAGGGTAATAACAGTAACTTGCAAAGTATTATCTTCATGGCCTGAAGGAGATTATTTTGTCCTTCACCCCAAGAACACACCTCCTATTGCATCCAAGTTCCTGTTGCTCAGCCATGGGAGTGCTGTGGATGGGGCTGTCCCCGTGCCAATTGCTTTCCTGGCCCTTGCACTCTTTCTGGTTAATTCCAGGAAGCTTCTGGATCCATGAGTCCTCTGGATCAAGGAGCAAACTTAAGTATGCTCCCAAATAATGCTCCTCCACTCTGGTGCTTCCTAAACTATGTTTGGGAAAACACCAGGTTTGCAAATTTCCTGGGGGGGAAATGACTGCTTAAGCAAAAAATGCTGGTAAAATAACAGGGTTTTTCTACCCCAGGGTCTCTCAGAACATCCAATAGGCAAAAGAGCCTCCTCACAAGTCCCCAGGGAAGTATAGTGCATATTTGACTTTCTCACTCCTATTTAATCACACATGCTACTCTCCTGTCAAAGATCTTCTAACAAGTACAGGAATAGCACACCAAAATTTGGGAAGCATTGTTGTATTATTCTGTCTTAAGCATTTGGATTAGCTATTGTTGTGCTTCTCATAGAACGAAGAAAGCATCAAAGAAACAGCTCTTTTAAGCAGCTTATTCACACATCCCTAGTGATGGATTGAGGAAGCAATTCTTTAAACACTGCCCCATGGTGTCTAAGGCACTTTTGCTCCCTTCTCCTGCCCCCAGGGAGTCCTCTGCTTCTCTCACACAGAGTCCAAGTGATGACTCTGAATGTGACAAAGTAAAGTTCAACGCACATTTCTGGAAGTGGCTAAACTCAGCTGCCCAGGCACTTGGACACAGCCCTAAACTTCTTCTCACAAGAAATTTGCAAGAAGGTTCAGGGCTCCACATGCAAATTAAGCAACCAGGAACCCTGGTTTGAACATTTTCCATGTTAATACATCACAGCTCCATTAAAGTAAGCCCGATCTGTACGATACATATTTCTGTTTATATGCGCACTAACTCTGCTCTGTCTAACTGCCCGTGATATTGTTTCTTCATGTGCACAACTGCAAGTTCATTTGCATCACCTTTTATTTAATCTGTGTGTTATGACATAAGATCAGATAAAGGTTTTTCCTCCCAGAACACCTCATGTATTCTGCATTCAAGAATCTTAATTTTAAGACTTAATTCAGCAATTTTATTTGGAATTCATATACTCTTTGCTTTGGTACAGCTGCCTTCATTACTCCTGCTGGGTTGAAACCTGTGCTTACGATTGCTTGGGAGAATGTTCCAGGCACTCACACACAGACATGTTGGTATGCCTTTGTAAACATAAGCAAAAAACTTTCCAGACTTCACGCATATTTTTATCAGTTTCCTTCCCCATGAGTGACCTCCAAACACTAAATTAATAGTCTTCAATTTTATTTTCTCGTTTTGAGTTCTTTCCCATGCTGAGCAAATGGGAAAGTAGCTGCTTTCCGGGCTGTGTGAGAGTTCTTCGGCTTTTAGATTCTGAAAAATGACCATGTCTGCTAGATCACAATAGGTCAATCACACTAAAAAGCAATTCATGAGGTGAAGCATTGGGAAAGAGCTGAAAAAGCCTTTTACACTCAGATAGCTTCTCCATGAAAAGAATTTGTCTACTTAATTTTAACTTAAATTTTTGATATTTTTATCATTTTAATAAACTGAACATTAACTCACAAATTAGTTTTCCTTAGGGTTTAAGGTTTAGTTCAGAACAGCTTGCTCAAAAAATAACCATATTTCAAGGTTGGACATGGTGGCTCTTGCCTGTAATCTTTGGGAGGCTGAGCCGTGAGGATTGACTGAGCCCAGGAGTTAGAGATCGGCCTAGGCAACATAGTGAAACCTCGTTTCTATAAAAATAAAATAATAAAATAAAATAAACAAATAAAAATTAAAAAACATACTCCGTATGTGAATCATCTCATTGACAAATATATTATTCTCCTAGGATTTATGGGTTTGTGCGATATTCTTGTTGGGAGGAACATGTCATGAATGAGACAATGTAATTCTTAAAGCCCTGTGACATTTGAACAGAGCAGCTAAAGATGAATAAAATATTCGTATCTGTTTATTCATTCTTTATCAGCTCACTCATTCACTTAAAATAATTTATTTAATTTTGGGCTGGGCACATTGCCTCATGCCTGTAATCTCAGCACTTTGAATGACCAAGACAGGAGGATTGCTTGAGCCTAGGAGTTCGAGACACGCCTCAGCAACATAACAAGATCTCGTCTCTACAAAAAAAATGTAAAAATTAACTGGTGTGGTGGCACATGCCTGTAATCCCAGCTAGTTGGAGGCAGAGGCAAGAGTATGACTTGAGTCCTGGAGTTGGAGGCTGCAGTTGAGTCGTGATTGTGCCACTGCACTCCAACCTGGGTGACAGAGTGAGATCCGGTTCAAAAAGTAAATACAAAAATAAAAATAAAATAATGTGTTTAATTCTGTATTTAGAAAATTTACTATGGGACTGTCATAATGGGAAAGAAAGATGTATAGAAACACTTATCAGGACCCCATCATCATTGAGCATGACTCTGGACCCAGATGTTGAATAACTTATAGACCTATTGACTTCTTTTAATCAACAACAATTTGCCCAGAGAGGTCACTGGATGAGGTACAGCCAACATCACTTTGTGTGTGGCCTCTCCCTCAGTGGGTGGCAGAATACCTCCCGATTCTGCTGACTCTCCTGTCCACCGGACATGTTTGGGTTGGAAGCAGATGCCATCAGGACAGGGCACTAGGTGTGCTTTCCTGGTTGGAGGCCCTTGCCATTTGGACCTGGAGAACTGCTTGTCCCAGAAGGATACCTCACCCCAGCACAGGAAACTGGCAACAAGGGCAAATATGTGTTGTTTCAGCTAAAAAAATCAGTATTTGTAACATAGAATAACTAACTAGCACACCTGACATAATGGCATTTGCTAGGGTCACAAAGATTATTGTCTTCTATATCCAGATCGAGAAATAGGTGACAATAACAACATAAGCTAACACGTATTTGGCGCTGACTGTATCCCAGACTATATAGAGTGGTTGATGTAAGCCTCAAACAGTCCTAAGTAATAAACACCACTCCTTCCACCTGGATTTCACTCGTGCAGAACCAAAGGTGGCCTGACTTGCCTGAGGCCGCACAGCAGACTGGGATGAGAAGCAGGGCATTCAGTTCCCTAGCCACACCTCCTAACCATGAGAACAAGGTAGGTCTCATCACCTGCCAAGGAAGACTGAGCACTGCAGAGGGAGGCCCACACTGAACTGGCCAGTTTTATCAAGGACAGAAGGCTGAGGCTTGTGCTGTTCACAGCTATACACCAGTATTTCCTGTGTATTATATGTCATGTGGGGACCTGTGTATGAATGTATGTTTGCATTCATTTGTCTATCCATCTACAGATACAAAAATATTTTCTCAGTGGGCATGAAAAGGAATAAGTCATTTCTGCCTGCCAAGCCAAATGGCATTTGAAGCCCTTCCTGTCACCTCTCTGTCAAGTTGTGATCATTTCTTAGGCACATGGTAATTGAACGTCTCTGTAGAAGAGCAACCCATTAGAAATGTTTCTGATGCCTGTGATGCAGTATTACTTAAGTTCATGACTGTGTAAGTGTTCCTCCTTTCTAAAACTAACATAAATGCCCCTCAGTCAAAGTATAGCTTACTTAACTATTAAAGCTGTGTCCAAATATCCAAAATGCGAGGAGAAATTGAGACAATTAGTGGCAAATGTAAAAATAATTACTATGCAGTTTCTGAGATACTTGTGCTGTCTATGTTTGAATTCTCTGTGTACTTGCCTTGATCCTGACTTTCACTTCTCTTTCATGACCACAGCCTGAGCAATGCCACCTTCATCGTCTGGGGCTTGCAACTTCTTTTGGCGCTGCCCTGCAGACTTGGTTCTATCTCTGAAATGCAGTCATGCTATTTGTTATACTTTGGAAACCAGCATGAATTAAAACCATCCCTGGAAGGTTGTGCATTGAACCAGGGAGGAATGAATAACTTCCATCAGACATCCCTATATTTTATGTCCAGCCTCTGCCATGTCGTCTGGAAGAAAATCCATTTAATGAACTGCATCCTCAGGAGCTGGATGAGGCTCCCGTGCCGGCTGGGGTTTGATACCCGAGGTCGGAACCACAGCTGAGAACATGGTCAGTGCTCAGACCTCAGCGAAAGGGACAGGACACTGCAGCCCATGTGACTTCCTTCATTAGGGAATAATGACAAAGCATGGCTTTGGCGAACATCATGTTACAATTTCATTTGCTCCTGATAGAGCTGCTCATGAGATCATCCCTGCTCCAGCACCCAGTTAAGTTCCATGTATCCAATTCTACAGACATTCTGCATCCAGCACAGCCCAGAGAGGACGGGGCTCCAAGTGACCCTGTGCCACATACTTCGTGTTGGAGGGAACCAGGGCCTCAGCCCTCTCTCCACTTTGCTTCCATTAATTGCAAATCCTCCTTGTCCTTTTTAATTTTTAATTACCATTGTCTGCTCACCTTTGTTTTACCCATGACATCTTCAATTTAAACAGTATCAGAAAGGTTGATGCGAACAGTTTTCTTTTCAGCTTAAGTGACTGCAGCTCGTTTAGTTGTTAATTATGCAGGGAGGTTTGCATGGCTGAGACTGGTAATTTGAATATGCTCTTGATGTCAGGGCTGTGTCTGGGCGGCTGAGCTTGTAAAAGGATTATGATGATGTATATATGGTTCATGGCTAAGTGGGCTAATGAAAGTACCTCATTTAATCAAACACAATTAATTAAATTAACTTATGATATTAACCCATCTTTTCGTGCATGTATAATTTATATTAATTGATTTGCTGCATTCAAGTTGACCAATCAGGTGGGTTGCTGACAGCCTAGGGTCTAAGGAGGTGTCATTAGCATTACTTTGATGCAAACCATAATTGATGGGTCAGTGTGTTTTAGGGATGTAGCAAAAGCTTTGCTAATTGTCATAAGAAGTTGAAATTGATTGTGTCTGCATTAGTACATAAATTTAAATTGATTAATGTTTTGTTCTAAAATTAATGTCCATTCAGGATGGGTGATACAATGCTTTATTTATTGGATTCATTAATGCAGTCTAAGGAAAAAATAGTGTTGAAGTTAGGTAACCGGGAGTAGATCGTTAGGAGTGAGCTCAATGGAACCATCCTAGAGACAACAGCGTTCTGACACCCAGACAGTGCTGCCAACTCTGGAGTCCTGCTCTTTAAAAATCTTGGAGCATGAAAGCCTCTAGTGAGACCATGCACGTCGAGCATTTAATTAAACCTCCTTTAAAGACAATTACAATGGAAAGCACCTTCACTGTGGTGCACCTTGTGGGGCGCAGGGCGGGTGGGAGCGGGGGGAGACATGTTCTAGAAACATGGTCACTTCCTGGCTGAGGCTTGGATGTTAAACATCATCACAATTTATACCCACCTTCTCTACAAAAAAGAAAGAAAGAAAGAAAGAAAGAAAGAAAGAAAGAAAGAAAGAAAGAAAGAAAGAAAGAAAGAAAGAAAGAAAGAAAGAAAGAAAAAGAAAAAAGAAAAAGAAAAAAGAAAATGCCTTAAACTTGCTTGAATTGCAATTTATACTTTACAACCAATTGACAGAGATCATGAAATCTGAAATCACAGACGCTTTATTAGAGCATAGAATTTAAGCCTAGGCTGCATTTTTCATAGATGCTCGTGTGTGGTGATTTTTATTCTGAAGATTCTCTAGTTAATGTGATTTGGGACCTGCATGTGTTTATGTTTTCAAACTGGCATTTAATTTGGTGGACTTTTTTAACCTGACATCTGGTATTCTTAAGGATAGTGGCTAAAACCATTTGCATTAATAACAAAAAAAATGCACATTTAGATGATGACTAAAAATATAAATGCACTGAGAACTAAGAGAGAGTAAGGGATCTACTGAAAAATCAGTTTAATTCATTTATAACTCCTTTTCTTTCCTTACCAAGGAAAGCTTAACATCTGCTTCTTATAAACTGATTTAAATAGAAAATGTGTAATGCATCCTTTTACCAAATGGCTCTTTTTTTATTGATGGAATAAAGCAGTTTGGCTGTTTGGTTTTTACTACAGTGCATTCATGCTCTTAGAAATGGGACATCTCCGTTTTCACAAGGAAACATTTTGAACTTCACACGCTAGACAGGAGATTAGATATCTCTCTTTGCTGTCTTACTGAAGTATGCAAAGTATTATTTACAGACCGACCGCTTCTTGAGTCTGATGCAGTTGAATTATATTCAAATATCACTCCATGTGGTGGCACTATGGAGTAGCAAACAATAATTGGTTCTCTGAGAGCAACTTCTTAACTTTTGTGATTCTGTTAATGGATGCTTTGCACTTGTTTTCTATTGTCAGATTTTAAGGACAGCAATTCAAAACTAAGTCATATTATTCTGAGACAGCAGTGATGAGCTTTGCCATGGCTGCAATTGTATGTGCTGTGTAGGGGAAATGAACTTCTTATTACTTGTTTAAATTATGTTTAGTGCTCCTGTTTTATATATCCTAGAATTATACATGCCTAGTATATGCCAAGCACATAAAATACATTTGTATATGTGTAAGCTTATTAAACATCTAGCAGAAAACTAGCTTGGGTTTCTATATTCCCATGTTCTGATTTTTCCTTCAAAATGAAAAAGAGACAAGAGTTCATTGCCAATTCACTGAAAATACTACAGATGAAATCTCTTCTCTTTCTTAAGAAAGTGATTTCTTTAAGACACTTAATATAGAAAAAGAGTTATTTGCCCTAATACTGGATTTTTTTAATGGTTGATGGAATCGAACACAACTGGCAGACCTGAAAGCAGGCTTGAGGAAAGAGAGGGAGGTTGGCAGGATGTCAACAGAGGCTAACGTTTTAAGAAAACAACCTCAGTGATGGCTGTAGTTCTACAGTGTGAAAGTTTATAGCATGATCACTTGAAAATTTCAGTTGTTTTGAAATTTATTATTGTGCTGTTGTTGTTTTGATGTCACTTTCGAGCACAAAAGGAGTAAAACTGACTGTAGACATATTTTTGCATATGGGTAAGGACAGAATTCAAATGATTATCCTGGGAATCGTGGTCTTCAATTTAAATATTTGCTGGCTTTTCTTAAGGTTGGAAGGTAACAAAGATAGTGATTTAAAATAATATTGTCTTAATTTAGCAGTTATGTGAATGGGTCACAGATGTTCTAAGAGAAAATTAACATTGTTTTGTTTTAAAAAAAGCTTAACTCTATGCAGAATGTGGTGGCAGTTGGAATAATTATTTTGTTAATCAGGTAGTGGTTTATTCGGAGGCATGGAAGGGCTCTTTATAGATCTGTCATTGCAAGGAGCTGGGCTGGGAGAGCTGAGGGCTGAGGGAAGCAGAAAGCCTGGCTTTGGGAGGACGTCACTGTGCCTCTCTGGAGGTTGGGGCCCTAGTCAAACACAAGGATTTAGGCATGATGTCCTCACTGCTGCTTCAGAACTGGCCAGGAACCAGCACTGGTTTTTGTCAGGAATTGCACATATCAGGATAACAATGATCAGTTCATCTTCCCACACCCCGGCTGAAATGCTGGGTCTGTGTCTGAGATTCCAGGTAGAACAATTCTGCCAGCAGTAGGTGTCACTGCAGTCAGTAAGAATTATTTTGGAGAGTTGCTAAAGAAAGGGAAATAATTTCCAAAGTCCAAGAGGAAGAATTATCATCAAATACTGGCAAAGTAGAATGGGGGTATTTTTATAACATGTCTTGAATACTGAGCTATTGTAGTTTTAATGATTAACTGGAAATAAAACCACTCTTGAAATCCTTTCCCTGTTTTTTGAAGCCTGTTATGGACAACCAATGTGTTTTGCCTTAATCCTAGAAACCAGACAGGCATTACCTCCCCTGCAGGATCAAGCATTTCTTGTATCCATTTTCTCTTCTTTCTGAAAGTGTTCAATCTAGTCAGTCAAACAAACTTATCACTTATAGAAACATGTTCTATAATCCAAATACTGCAACACTTATGGGGGCTTTTGGTTAGCCATTTTCAATGACCCTTAAAGAGCTCACTCCATAGTAAATTCTTTAATATCTATATACATAAAAATTTTTCAGAAAGGGAAAATCATCTCTTTTAAAAGGTGAACCCATCATTAAGTGTTCATTGTTAAGGCCACTTTATTAGGGTTTTCAATAATTTTCTTAGCACTGAATGTGCAGATCAGGCTATAGAAGATCAAAGTCATTTTTTACATCCATCGTATTGTTGCCATGTGGGATGCCTAAAGAATGTCAAAAGAACACACTTTTATCTTTCATGTTAGATTCCTAGGTGTAGACAACTGTCAGACGTTGTAACATAGTCAATTAGATTTTGCTTCATATAAATACGTACTTTATCCATAGGCTAACAATGTCTTGGTTTACATTTCTTAATGCTTTAAGAATAAAAATTTTACAATTCAGCCCTTTTAATTCATACAGGTTACTTTATTCCTATTTGGAATTTGCTTATATAAAGGTAACGCACAGTTAGGGAGTCTTATCTCTTTTAATAATGCCATCCGATCTTGATATTTTAAAATAATCTGTGCAAGATGAACTGGATTTTTGTCAGAGGCTGATTTGCTGTAGATATACATACTGTCTGTTATATAATTTTAAAAATTGATTAATTGTGTTCTCAGTCAGGCAGGTAACTCTTTGAAATAAGCTGTTCTCCCCCTTAGTAAAACTCTTAATTTTCTTGTTTTCCACCCCATCAAAAACAGTTGGAGGAGATCTGATCCCTATCTGACCTTCAGAGTAGCTTAAATATTGGATTTGATGACACTTGTATGGAAAAAGACAATTATCTATCAGGAAAGTCTAAAAATTACTAAATTCCAATCAAATAGCAAGCCAAGAGGAGTGTTCATATTACTATTACTTAAAGGTGTTTTTAGAATTTTTGCTTCTTACTAACTTTTGTACGTGCACAAGGAATACAATGTAAAAGCACACACTTGTACTTCAAATATATTTGAATTAATCAATATCCAAGAAAGGCTTACATACAATTAAAAATTAAACATAAGCACACAGTATGCACTGCCAGTAAAGTAACTGTTGTGTTTTAATCTATACTATGTATTTTATGAGAAAATAGACACTTGATTGCTCTTAACACCTTCATTTGAATTAAAATATAACTTTTAAAAAATAGGATGCTTTCATAAGCTAAGAAGATAAATAACATGTTTAATTTAGAATACTCTGAAATAGGCATCAAAATTTTGATTTTTGTCATTTGCCTACTGACATTAAATCAAAGCTCAAAATCCAGTGATTTCTGAAGTGGTGCATTTTTATTATCACTTAAACTCCTAGCTTGGATATGCTACATACGCAAAGGGACCCATTGTAATCATTTTCTTATCAGCTTGCCTAGTGGGGAAGATCTTTATTTCTCAGCTATGAAGGACGATGCATGAGGATAGTTAAACTTAGGGGAAGGATTTTATTTCCATGTGTTGATAATAATGCTATGATTAATTAGCATGGCTTAAATGGAGTAAGATTGTTTTAAAACGGCCCTTCAGATCTTTTCTCAACCGTGTTCACCCTGTAATATTTATAACCCCAGAGTCTCAATAGAACTTTAAGTGTTTCTTGTATTTCTATAAATTGATTTTTTTCATCATTTGTGGCAAAATAAGCTAAGCCTGATGGATTTCAAACACAGGTACATCTTGAGACAATGATGCCTGTTGTCCCTGTGGGTCTCGGGGTCACGGACTCTCAAGGCTTCCCAGAGCCCCTGGCTAGGGCGTCCTCCCTGGTTTGGGCAGAAGAGACCGGGTCTAAAGCTATTGTTAGCATTTGAAAAAAAGGGTCCTGTAAGAAAAGTTTAAAATAATGTTTGATCTTAAAAATGCTGAGAACATTATAAGGTTAGAAATGTTCTATTCTCTTAAAAATTTAAACTAAAAGCAACACAACAAAAAAGGCCCTTAGTTTAGAAATGTCATTTTTTATGCCTCCAACAAAGATAGCTATAATTTGTAGAGGAAAAAACCTATACATATATAGGGCAGAGCTTGAAAAGTGACGACCAATAACATTGTTGTTTGTCTACTATAAATATACCTTTTGCATTTTGATTAATATTTTTCTATTTGGTATGGTAACATTTACAAATATTAGTTTACAAATGGAATGTGTGCAAAATTTCACAATGCCAATGACAGCAGGGTGCTTGTGCATGACTGTATTAAATGTACACAGAGTCCCCAAACATATGGGGTTGGCACACAAGCATTTCAACTGCATTTCCAGTCTTTTTGTGGAATTTTGGAACATAGTCCCCAGTGTAGAGATGCTGCAACCATTATATACTGAGCTCCACTCCTACAGCTGCCAGAATGTTATTTTTCACTTTGTCCTTGGTCTCAAGTATTAATTTTATGAAGAAACCACAACATATCGGACTATGGTATTTCCTTTAAAAATGTCATGCTAAGTGCCAATGCCTTCAACTGCTAACACTTGGACTGGAGTGTTTCTATACATAATACTGTCTATAAAGGTAATGATCAGTTTGGTCTATTTTAAAGTGCAGAGACAAAAGTCATGCTGTTTTGTACATGTATTGGTGTAGACAGAGACAGGGATGATACTTGGGTCATTAATAATATTTGAAATCCATACATCAAAGTAATTACAAAATATATAACAGGTACTATCCCAAGATTAAAATATTAGCATTTAAAATTAAATTTGAGCTATGAGAATTAGTATTGGGGGGTGCATGCCAACTTAGGGCTTTTTAGGGGAAAAAAATAGAATTGGCATTTTCCCCTATTAATTTATAGATACAGCCACACAAAATAGTTTTCTTTTTTTTTGCAGAAATCCTTGGACAGTGTAATGCTCAGGAAGGCTTGTATTTATTTCCAAGTATCCTGGTTAGTGAGCAAAGAGAGAAGAGATTCAACCCAAGTGTAAGAATTGGTTATCTATATAAATTGGCCCCAAAGGGAAATTTTCCAGATGGGTTTTCTCATCCCTCGACACGACCCAGTCAAAATCATATTTGCCCCCTTGTCACGTTACTTTAGAAGGTTGAGTTGAGTGAAAGGAACAGGTGCCCGCGAGTATTGATCAGTGATCATGGCAAAGCGCTCTTATTAGATGTTGAAGGGTACCAGGGAGGAGTGAGGAATGGAGAGGAGAGGGCAGCACGGGTTATTGATGATGGTAATAACGGAGCGCGCCGGGCCCCGCACACCGAGGCCGTAAAGTTGGCTGGATGAGCACATCAGTATAGATATGTTGAGGGGAACAGACAACATGAAGAAGTATGGAGCGCCGCGTCTCACCTGGCAGAGTTATTAAAGTTCATTGAAGGAAGATGAACTGTTTCAATATGTTAAACACTCGAGGCTGTTAAGAGAGAGTTGCTGTCACAAGGAACGCCATTGTTTGGGGAGCTTTTGTGGTCTTTTTTCTTTTTCCTTTTGGAAATTTGAATTTGTTTTCACTCCAGCAATACCTCTGTATCTCAGCATCAGGCAGGCTTTTGGAAAAGCAAATAAACACAGCCTCTCTACATGGACTTGGTAAGCCTCTGATTTCTGAAAGTTGCTGATCAACCTGTAAGTCAACCAAGAACGTAAGGTTAGCTGTGCCGCATATGTTTCAAATATTAATTTACTCGTTCGTTTGCGATGATGTCCTCCTCAGTGGCTTCACTGCGCTCACAGCTCGGCCAGCCCTGTGATTGGATTCCAGCATGCTGAGCCTTAAATGATTCAATGTGAAATGAAGATCCAGGGCTAGAGGTTCCAAGTTTAACCGACATAAATAACACGGAATCAGAATACACAATTTTAAAAGCCCCCAAAAGTAATTAATTCGAAAGCCACAAAAGCAAAAAAGGAAGAAAAGAAAAATAATTCTGCATTTTGCTGGAGTTCAGAGAGCTCTAAATGAAGAGGTAGGCAATTCTCAGTATACATTTTGCTTCAGGGTTAAACTTTCTTCCTCTGCGGAAAGGTCAAGACAGGATTCAATGTTTTTAATCCTACTACAATGTAATGACATTTAGGGGATGTTTGCAAATGTATAATAAGCTGCCTTGGCCTGAGAAGTATTTTATTTCAGTACCTAAATTGACCCTGCCCACCACCGCTGGCATTTGTGTTAAGTACACCTAGACAGGAAGATGGGTGATGGCTCAAAGAATAATCAGGAATCACCTCAGTGAATGAAGCAGGGTCCGACTGGTGCTTCCAAGAAAGTTTTTGTTCTGCTGGATTCCGGTTCCCACTGCATGATGGACAGCAACTTAGTATACCTATTTCCCTTTGTGGGCTTCCAGATTAAAATGTTGTCTTTTTAGAAAGTCGGTCAGTTTGGTGATTTTTACATTTATAAACTGTCATTTTCGTACTCTAGCATAAAATCGGGCATTTTGTATACTAGTCCGTCTTCCAAACCGGCTGTCAGATTTAGTCCCCGATCTGCTGAACATGTGTTTGTGGAGTTGTGTGCTGTGTGTCTTCACTATAGGTATGTTTTGACCAAGTTAGACAAGGGATCATTCTAATTTGCAATAGCACTGGGTAGTTTTGTTCTTTTTTCTTTTTCTTCAAAAAAGTATGTGCAATTTGAAAAATAACATGAAAACCGTGAAACCACTTTGCAGAATGTTGCTGACCAATTTAGACGAGGGTTTCCTTCATTCTGTTCAGTCACTAAGATAGAACTGGTCTAAGGAGTCTATTCCATGCTGGCCACAACCCCATATAAATAAACCAATTTAACGCCATTTTCTGTCCTAACAAAAATAAAACGTGTCCCTGCTCAGTGAACCCAAGAGCAGCAACTCTATTTAAACATGTTTATCGCCGGCATCACTTAACTGCAGTGTAGACTGGGCCTAAGAAAGGACCCCACACAGCAGCACGGAATTGTCTAATTAAGGCCCCAGCCAGGAGAGCCAGGTGGATGAATCACCGCCATTAAGCAGGCAGCAATTACCAGGTGGTTAGAGAGTCTGCAAATGGGTGGGGCCGGGCCCACACAAAGCGCCATGGAAGGAACAGGACTCTAGGTCCCTGCAAAACTTATTCCTTCCAGGAACAGGGCATGGGGGGAGGGATTATTTTAAGCCTCGACAAATGGAAAGCAACCCAATGATAAAACTAAGGAGTGATTTTATTTGGGCCAAAAGCAAGTAACAATACATGCTTTTCGTGGAAGATGGATGATGAGGACCCAGGAAAATCAGTTGGCCTATAATGGTTTTGCTGGTCTGTCTCACACAAGATGAGGACCACTCCAAGCTGGGTACTCAGGGCAGCATCTGCTGCAGCCAAGATGTGGGATAAGGTGTGAAATGTGGTGCCAGTTAGGCCTCTGCCACAGCCCCCATGCCCCATTCTATATCCTCTGACCAACTTTCTTCTTCACTTGGCACTGTCAGACAAACCCTGTAAACAGATTATTTGTGTAACAGTCTCAGTCTGTCTGCCTCCATGAGAGGATAAACCTTACTCTGAAAGCACTTTGTCAGGTGTTTCACAGTCCCAGAGTTTTTAAGACAGCCTGGCACATAGTAGGTGCTCAATGAATCTCTGTTGAATGAACAAATGAATCATTCAATCTGCCAGATAAACCTACACAGTAGGTAATACTATCCCCATTTCACAGATGGGGACTCTGAGTTTTATCTTCTTCTTTGTTTTTTTTTTTTTTTTGCGTTGGAGTCTCACTCGGTCGCCCAGACTGGAGTGCAGTGGCTGCTCCCGGCCACCGCAGCCTCGACCTGCTGGGCTCCGGCGATCCTTCCGCCTCAGCCTTCCGAGTAGCCAGAATTACAGGCATGCACTACCACACCCGGCTGATTTTTTTTTTTTTTTTTGATTTATTGTAGAAATGAGGTCTCGCTGCCCAGGCGGGTCTCGAACCCGTGGGCTCAGGCAATCCACTCACCTCAGCCTCCCAAAGGCGCGGGATTACAGGCTGAGCCACCGAGCCCGGCTTATCTTCTTTTTAAAAAATTAACATTGTCTAATTACCCCCAAATGTTTCAGATCCAATTGAAAACTTTGACAATGCCTCATCTTATTGGTTTGTGTTGCTGTGTCACTTAAGTACATGTGAGAGATTAAGTAATTTTATGTAGTGTATAATTAAATCTTGGTTACTTCCAGAGATTGAGCACTATTTAAAATATTTAAAAAATATTATAGTGATCAGTGTTTTTCTTCTCTAATTCTATTCCCATTATGCTATCTTTGTTCAGGCCCGCAACTAGTACTGTTTTTGTTTTTGTTTTTGTTTTTGTTTCCCTGCGTTGACTCTAAAAATCTGCAAAGTGGTAATTTAAGAAGTTTTAGGTAGTCTCGCAAGAATTTTATAATCAAACAATAATTCTCTCTATATTTGCTTTTCTTATTTTCTTAGTAAAAAAAAGACAATAAACTGCCTTACTACAATCTGACACAACTACTTTTAGTTTGGAGTAAATATAGTCAGTATCTGTTCACACACATGCAGGAACACACAGGCACATGCCTCCTATACACACATGCAGGGACACACAGGAACGCACCTCCCACATACACACATGCAAGAATACACAGGCACATGCCTCCTCACACACACATGCAGGAACACACAGCTATGCCCCCTTCCCCACACACATGCAGGGACACACAGGCATATGCACACACATATACACATTTGTTTTTATATATACTTCTTCCATCTACCTTAAGCATTTATTGCATGTTTGCTAAGAGTCAGGATTTTTAATGTTGCCCAGCTTAATAAGCATTGCGTTCTCATCAAAGCCATTAACCTCTTGTCATATTCTTCCCATGAATGCTACTTGCCATTCTCAAGTGATAATACAGTCTTCACACAATTAAATACTGTGATTGTTCTCTAGAGGGGTGGCTTTGAAAGCAAGTATCAGAACCACAAAGATAGCAGCAGGAATTTACCAGTGCCTATGGAGGGTGGTCAGTGAATGAAACTGGAAGATCTCAGTGTCAGGATGTCTGAAGTCTACCAGGCGGGGCCTGACCATGTTGCATATTATCCGCAGGTTTTTAACCAATCTGTCCTTCTAGGGAACTCCAAATTTTTTATTTTCCTGCAAATGGGACCTCTGCTGGGACACTCATTCTGGGTAGCCCCCATTGGGCTCCCAAATCAATGATGAACTAGAACTCTGCCCCTTGCAGACATTCATGTTTTCCCTTCAATCCTGAAGACATGTATGGATTTAAGCTACCTTGTGGTGAGACATATCTTTCTATATTTTTGCCTCTTCCTATACATGACGTCATATCTCATCTCTGTAGTCCTGATCCCTCTGTTTAAACGACGAAGAAGACTGGGTTTGATATACTGCATATTTTCTATGCTTGCTGCAAAAGGAAAAGGAAATGTGGCTTTTGGTTTCAGATTTCACACATGCCAGTGGTGGAAATGGTCCTTTAAAAAATGGCGGCGGGGGGGGCGAGGTGGTTTGCAAAAGAGAGAGAAAAGGGAGAAATCAGAAACAGATACAAAACCTCAATGTTTACGTCAGTTATACACGGACCACCCTCAAGAAGGAATCAGTTCCGTGGGCACTGGCACCCTGGATGGCCAGGGCTCTCACACCTTGTCTGCCTAGTGGTGAAATTGGCCCTTCCCACCCTGTGCATGGGCGGCTCTGCCCTGGGGCTGAGCAACCTGTGAGAGGGCACCTTGCCATCCCAACAGATGGGTGCCCTGGTGGGCCTTGGCTCACACGTATTTCTTGAGGGCAGCTTCACAGCCAGAGATGCTCGTGTTTATGTCAATGGAATGTTGCTCACAGACGGCGTGGGTTATTTGCTTCTGTGCTCGACTGAGGTCCATTTCTGTGTTTCAATCAGCGACTTGGAATGAAACTTGGACTCAGAACAGGGGAAGTGATGCTCAGAGTGAAAAGTGGCTTTCCCCCAAGACAGGCCAAGGTTGGTGTCCTTATCCACTCCCACATCACGTACAGGAGGATGTTGGTGGAGAGGACAGGGGCTCTAGCCTGCTGCCCTCCCTTCCCCAGCCTTTGTCTCTTTGATCATTTCAGGTTCCCTGGTACAGCCTCAAGGAGCCTGCTGGGCTGAGATGCTCAGAAGTGGCCTCAACTGCTTATCGCCTAACACTTATCTCCAGCTTGTCACCTCTGTCTTCCTCTCATCTGTCTCCTCCGATGTGCCCCCAAAAGGAAATGCCTGTCTTTAGAACCCAACGCCTGTCTGTGCCTCTCCCCCCTGAAGGGACTGTACACTGCCCTTCCTGCCAGAATTATCCTTTCCATCAGCAAACTGACCTGCTCATTTTTATTTTACTTTTCATTTCATTTTTGGGAAGGTTAGACACAGGAGGAGAAAGATGGGATACGGTTTCCTCTTATAAGGAAAATATTAAGATCAATGATGCCGAGGACAACAAACTTTTTGTTTCAAGGATTTTGAGATGTATTAAGAAATGAAAGATAGTTGAGTTCAAAGTGCCGCATGCCTGGACGCCTGCACGTCACTGAGCATTGATTTTGTGCCTGTGCTGGGGTACACAGCCAAGAGTCAAAAATAAGAAAAGATACAATCACTACCCTGAACGATTTTGCAAGTTGCATTTGCTGCAGGAA
Organism: Carlito syrichta; assembly: GCF_000164805.1. Lineage (NCBI taxonomy): Eukaryota > Metazoa > Chordata > Mammalia > Primates > Tarsiidae > Carlito > Carlito syrichta. The sequence continues at coordinate 447,454 of NW_007260569.1, read as the reverse complement.
GAAGGCATTTCTCCATCACACTCAGTCTGAGTGCTCAGTATTTATGACTGCCTTCTGTTTCCATCTCTTCCATTCCTGGGTAAAATACGGAGGTCCTGAGATTAACCCACTGACTTTTAAGGCCAGTTCCTCCAGGGATCCACAACAGAACTTAGACCTGATAGCACAAATATCTCATCACCCGCATCTGCTCTCCTTACCCCACCAGCCCCCACTCTACACCCAGTAACTTCCTCTTGCCAGACAGACACCAGAAGGAGTCTGTCTACCTTAGCTGCACCCTGGCTGAAACCCTTATGGCGTTTCTTCTCTGACACCTCAAGGTACTGATCTCTAATGTGAAGATAGGATTTTTGTCCTGTGCTGTCATTTCAGTGAAGCGATGCCTCCTAAAACAATTTGTAAATTGCAAGTGATACCTAAACATAAATAATTTCACATCGTCCCTCTTAAGCCTTTGTAGGATTGAAGCATAAACTCTGGATCTTTCTATTTTACTACTTACAACACAGAGTCATTCATTTGCTCATTCTTAAATTTGTTTATTCACTCGATAAATATGTATAAGCTATCTGGGCCAAGCTCTGCTTTGAAAGAGGCAAACCTAGCCCCTGCCTTCAGGAAGTTAGGTTTCCTGGATTTAAATGGAGCTGTGATCCACTATCCCCTGTAAAGAAGAGCAGGATCTGATAAACTAATTCATGATGAGGCGTTAATTACTGATAAGCACTTAATGTGCTAGCCTTCTCAGGATTTTTGCATTTTAATGGGAACAGTTCCTTCACCCCAGAGAAATGAATTTCCAATCCTGGTCACTCCAGGGTATTAAAAATGAAATTTAGGGTGAACGAGGAGGCTTCTAGTAAAACCCAAGCCACTTTTCCAGGTCTTGTTCTGTATAAATTTAAGACTGTGATTTCAAAAAGACATGAGCATTTTAGTGAGTTCACTCTTTCACCATTCACCAAATAGTCATTTGAATCCTGGCCTGTTTTTCAAAGATGAGAGGTTCCCAATCTTAGTTGAGGGTGTGGCCAGGTGTGATTGTAAATGAGAAATTGTGAAGCATCTTTACAGATACCTTAGCCCAGATAAGAAAGAGAGGAAGGACAATAGGAAAGGAGGACCCCACGTGAAGGACAATGTGGAGGAGAAGAGGAAGGGGCATTCCAGATGTGGAACCAACATTTGCAATGGCTCAGGAGTTTGAAGGGGCTCAGCAAGTTCACCAAAGGGTGACTACTCCTCACACACCCTCTCCCCATGATAAATCTCTATTGAGGGCGCAGGGATGCAGAGGCGGGGCCTGAGCTTGGGGGGCAGAATTCCCTATATGTGCGATCTCACTGATTTTATGCTCATGTGCTGGAAGCTCTTATGCCCATATTATTATTATTATTATTGTCTGCTTTTTAAAAAAATTTAGATTCAGGGGGTTTACGTGGATGTTTGTTACATGGATGTATGTTGTGGTGGTGGGGATTGGGTCTCAGGTGGCCCATTCCCCAGAGAGTAAACATTGTACCCCATAAATATCTTCTGTACCTTAAGAGCCCCTCCCCACTTCCCTCTTATTTATTTATTTTTTTTGAGTTGGAGTCTCACTCGGTCGCCCAGACTGGAGTGCAATGGCCCGCTCCCGGCCACTGCAGCCTCACCTGCTGGGCTCCAGCGATCCTTCCGCCTCAGCCTTCCAAGTAGCCGGAATTACAGGCATGACCTACCACGCCTGGCTGATTTTTTGATTTATTGTAGAGATGAGGTCTTGCTGCCCAGGAGGATCTCGAACCCGCGGCCTCAGGCAATCCACTCACCTCAGCCTCCCAAAGGCGCAGGATTACAGCCACCGAGCCCGGCTTTCACTTCCCTCTTTATATGTGTCCCTAATGTCTATTATTTTCTTATGTTCATTTTATTATTATTATTACATTTTAAGGTCTAATCTTTTTTTAAATTTTAAAATCAGGGGCTACACATGCATGTTCATTACATGGATGCATTGTGCAGTGGCGGAGATTAGGTCTCAGGTGGCCCATTCCCCTGATAGTGAACACTGTACTCTGTAGGCAATGTCAGAATCCCAACCCCCTTTCCCACCTCCCCCCTTATTGATGTCCACAGTGTTTATTATTTCCTTATGCCCATTTTAAAGATGAGAAAACTGTGACTGGAGTAAGCTGATGAAAGGGCTTACATTATGTGCAGAATGAGTTCCCAGGGCATCCCTCACCAATGCTTTGGCTGTCACCCTGGGACACTTCTCCTGACAGCAGGCTGCTGATGTGTGACCCCAGAAGTGGGTATGGGTTACCCCAAGCCTGGCACAGAGGAACTCATATCCACGACGACTTCCTCACCCTGAATTCCAGGCTCGGACTCTCCAGGCAGTGTCTGGAAAGAGCCAGGGGACCTGGCACTGAGATTGGGAGCAGGCAAGATGGGAAACAACAAACTTGGTGATATATTTCTGTGTTAGGGGGACATTGTCAAGGTGGTGGAGAGAGCAGAGAGAAGAGAGCCTGGAATCCCTGGAAGGTATGTGTGGAAAAGCACAGAGGACAGAGTGGTTATGCCACATGTGTGGCTTGCTGTGTCCTCCCCTCAGAAGCTTCACCCTCTTCAAGCACAGCCAACAGTGAGAACATGTAGCAGGGACCATCATTCTCAAGTCTTGTATAGTTGCTGATAGGCATTTATAATATCAAGTGTAATGGTAATTATTTTATTTGTATACAGTTTTATATTTAAGAGTCTTTAAGGCTGAACAAGGTGGCTCATACCTATGATCCCAGCATCATAGGGAACTGAGACAGGATGATTGCCTGAGCTCATGAATTCCAGGCCAGCCTGGGCAAAACAGTGAGATCCCATTTCTACAAAAACAATGTTTAAGTTACTTAAGTGTGTTGATGGTATCTTGTAGTCCCCAGCTACACGGAGGCTGAGGCAGGATGCCTAAACATAAAGAATTTCACATCATCCCTCTTAAGACTTGAGGCCAGGAGTTCAAGGACAGCCTGGGCAAAATAGTGAGACTTTATCTCTACAAAAAAATATGTTAAACTTTAGCCAAGCATGGTGATGTGTCTGTAGTCCCAGCTTACTCAGGAGGCTGAAGAGGACAATCACTTGAGGCCAGGAGGTCGAGGCTGTAGTCTGGGCAATATGTCAAGTGAGGAATCATCTCGACAAAAAATTAAACAATTAGCTGGCTATGGTGGTGCATGCCTGTAGTCCCAGCTACTTAGGAACTGAGGCAGGAGTATCACTTGAGCCCAGGAGTTTGAGTCTGCAGTGAGCTATGATAGTGTCACTGCCCTCCATCCTGGGCAACGGAGCCAGATTCTTTCTCAAAAAAAAAAAAAATCAAGAAAAGTATTAAACATGCTGGGTTTTGTTTGTTTGTTTGTTTTTTTAGTCTGGTCATGTACAAAGAAGTTTAGTCAGTCATTCACTTCTCTTTAGATGTGCATTCCACAGGTGCATAATTAGTGTGAAGAAATTTGAGCGGGAACAAGTTCAACTGGGTGTCTCCACTATTGCCCAGGATGTTTCATTTCTCATTTTAAGGTAGGTAAGTCTGGATGACCTAAATTAAAACAAAAATCAACAGCGAATTAACGGAGTCCAAGAGAGAACATGTCCTGAGAGCCTTGTGTTGCACCAGTCAGAATCATTGGTGCCTGTAGTGTTGGTGAGTGGTCCTCATAGAGCAGGAGGGTGTCACTGGGAGGGGAGGCCAGTAAGCCCCACCCACCTCTCTGAGCAGACACCTCTAAGGATCACATTCTAGAGAAAATGTGTTTCTGTTGTTCATCTCTTATGGGCTGTGCCTGATGACCTGCGATCCTGGAGTCCTGCCCAGCTCCTACCCATTCCAAGTCTTTGTACTCTTAGAGCAGCACTTTGAGAGGCTGGCAAGGAAGGGAAGGAGGAATGAGGAATTAGGACAACTCCTTGTCTATTTTTAAGTAAACTCAATGCAACTAGTAAACATATGCCTGTTAACGAACCACCATCTTCAAAATCCTTTCTTTTAGTTCTTTAATCGCTAATCACTTATGAGGATTTTTTTTAAGGGAACATATGGCTAATTGATTTTCCTAATGAAGAACTTTATCTGCTATTGTGAATATGTGCGTGTTTATATAAGTACCTGCAGGTACTATGCATGCATGGTGGACACACAGGCATGACGTGGGTCTGTGTGTTCACAAGGGGAGCCAACCAGCAATTCGGCAGGATGTCTTGTTCAAGGTTCGTCCCGACTCTGCAGGTGAGCAGCGTTCAAGGTCAGCATGGTCTCGGCTCCAGGTCTTTGCTCTGGAGGTCACAGCTAAGGAGACTGTGAAAATATTGACTCTATCCAAGGCTCAGTTCTTCCACTAGTGACGAGAGATGTCAAAGCCCACTCAGAATGTATACAGGAGTCTTAAGAGGATGCAGAGGGTGTGGCAAAACCCAGAGCATGTGTTCAGGAAGCCTTGGCTCCAAGTCCAAGGCCCCCGCTTTCATGCAGCCAGTGTTACCTGGTTAGGGTGACTTGGCGTTCCCAAACGCTGATGTAGCAACAAGGTCACTGTCACATTGCCTTTCCATGCCTGGCTGGGTGTGTGGAGGGGAGGGAGACAGCTTCTGTGTCTGCCTGGGAACACAGTGATGACCGGCCCAACTGGCCCCGGTGGCATCCATGATGTTGGGGAGTCGGCTGTCCCTTAGATGAGTTCTGTGGAAGTGTATGTGAAAAGCCAAAAGCAATTTTGCTTATAAAAAGTTTTCAGTTGCTGCTGATAGTCCAATTAACGTTCCCCAAATTTATGCATACATAATGGGAGATCCCACAACTTTCTAATGAAAAGAAGCTGCAAACTCAACACCAATAAGTTCAGAGTTCTCAAGTGGGCTGTCACAAGCTCCTGCTGGGCAAGGAGCAGCTTAATTCTTCTCACCAGGGTGCTGGGTACTGGGTGCTGATGACCTCAACAATGTCCTGTTTTTGAGGGAGCCCTGCATCCCTCTGACCCATTAACACCTTATGCTAATATGTAGCCTTCACTGAAAAGCAGTCTTATTCCAGAGTAGAGCCATTAGATCAGTGGATGTTTCCTTATATTCCTAAGTATTTTAGAGGACAGAGCCAAGAAAGAAGCATAAGAATGGTGTGTACTAAAATAGTTGTGAGCATTAAGGGACACTTAGAAGGTGGCCTGGTCTCACGAACAGTCCAAGTGCTTCTCCCTGGTACCCTCCTGTGGGTTATGTTGCTCTCTCTTTAAGAATAAGATTTCAGAGAGAAGCATCCAGTCACCTGGTGCTTCCTCATCCTTGAGTCTATGTGTGAGCTGTGCTGCCTTATGTCTCCGTTGCTACTGTACAGAGCTGTGCTCTTCATCTTTCTCTCTGAGTACTTTGCTGTTGGATGAAATTGGGCCCAGTGAGGCACAGACTGGGCCACAAGAGCTCATCTGTCTTTATTTTATCTGCAGCTGACAACAGAGCTGCCCTGTAACACAGGTTGGAGCACTGAGTGGCCGTTACCTCCTCGCTTGCACACTCGTGCTCCTCCTAACCACCTTTCTGAAGTCAAATCCAGATGATTTGTGCCAATTTCATAGGGGCACACTTCTACACGACCAGGCTCATACAAGCTCATGCGCACATCTCAGGCAGCTGCGGCTGTCAAAACATAATTTCTCCCAGCTTCGTGTAGGCCTGGATAGAGTCATAAGTACTGGAGGTCTCAATTATGACATGCCATGACATTGCCACACGACTTTTACAGTAATTTCACAGTGTCACTTCCTGATTATTCCAGGGCTGCTGAGACCATGACTGAGGAGGATGGTGGCCCTCTGTGTGTCCAGGGACGTCCAGGACATGGAGGGATGAAAAGTGAGGGGTTTAGAGTAAACTGCTCGGATGGAGAGGAAGACATGTGTCAGAAGTGAAAATGAAGGGGAAGAAGGGATGTAAAGGGTCTAGAGAAAATCTGCAAAAGCATTCCATCAAATGGCGGGGCAGTTGACCAGTGTTTTTTTGTTTTGTTTTGTTTTTTTAGCTGAGTTTCTTTGGCGAGTTCTTGTTTAAAATAAGAGTTTTCAGGAGCCAAGGAGGATGGGGGAGATGGAGAGACACACATGGAGAGAGAGAAGGAGAGAGAGAAATGGAGAGAGAAATGGAGAGATGGAGAGGAAGGAGATGAGAGACAGAGAGAAATGGAGAGAGAGACAGGGAGAAAGAGAAAAAATGGAGATGAAGAGAAAGTAATGGAAAGAGAGAGGAGAGAGAAAGAGAGAGCTTCACTATTAAAAAAGGGGGTGGGGAGCATTATATGTTCCTTCCCCAAGATAACTTAACAATAAAGGACAATATTATTGCTCATCTTTTCTATACCATGTAAAATGACCTTTGTATCACAAGTTATCCCCAGAATATAATTTATGAATTTATGTTTCTAATTATCAAGATTTGCATAGCTCACTCCCTTTTCTAATAGTGTGAACAAATATCATGCAAAAGTCTTCTTTTATTTATTTATTATTATTAATTTTTTAGTTGAAGTCTCACTCTGTCGCCTAGACAGGAGTGCAGTGGCCGCTCCCGGCCACCGCAGCCTTGACTTGTTGGGCTCCAGCGATCCTTCCGCTCAGCCTTCCAAGTAGCTGGAACTACAGGCGTGCACTATCACGCCCAGCTAATTTTTTGATTTATTGTATAGATGAGAGCTCGCCAAGTTGCCCAGGTGGGTCTTGAACCCGCGGGCTCAGGCAATCCATTCACCTTGGCCTCCCAAACTGCGGGATTACAGGCTGAGCCACCAAGCCCGTTCCAAAAGTCTTCTTTTAAATTAAGACATATATCTTGAAGTTCATAATCAGGTACACTGGAGCATGCAGCTTGATGGCTAGGCCTCTGGAAAGCTTCTCTAATTCATACTGCAGGCCAGGCAGATTCTCACATCACTACATGATAGAAATGGCAGGCTTAGTAAAACTTTCCCCATTCGGAATTCATTCTGTTTTTAGTAAGTTTGGCCCTTGAGCTGAAGGGAGATCAAAATAAATAAAATGATTCTTATAAAATATGTTGATCTTGAAACTTACTTAACTGTAACACAGCAAAACCTCAACTTCTATATTCATATTAGGGACAGTACTGCCAGTAATAGTCTCAATTAAGAATATGGTTTTTATCATTAAATGTGAATATCTGCTCTGTCAGGAAGAACTGTGATTTCCTCCTCTCTCTAGTAGTCAGGCTCTTGTCACTCAAATTAGAGTCCAAGGATCACCATCTAGACCTGAGGCACCAGAATGAGAATTTTCAAGAAGTCCCAGGCAATAGGGTTGCACGTTGAACTTTGGGGACCCTTGGTTTGGACAACTCTGCTCTCAGTCAAGATCCTACCCACTTAGCACCTGAAATGTCTCCTGGTCCCCATTTCAGGTTTAGAATAGCAAGAATCATCATCTTGAAAGCTGCCATCTTACTTTTCTGACCACAACCGTTTACAAAGAATCCCCCTTTTCTAGTCTTAGCTCATTATGCTCATCTTACCAGATTCCTTCTGTTATTAGAGCCAAGCTCTTCTAGCTCCCTGATATTTTCCTATTCTTTTCTGAAATGTCCATGTCTCTTTGTTCTGTGGTGAGCAGGTCTATGCTCACCTGCCCCAAAAGTCTGAGGATAGAGAGGCCGAAGAAAGAGTCTGACAAATCCAGTTTCTCACAAAGAAATTTTTAATAGGAACTTAGGAATAGAAGGCCTGTCTGTGTCTTGGGCCATGGAGAGACAAGATGGTGGATCCCACCCTGTTATTCCCCCAGACCCAGGGCATATACACCACAGAGAAGAGGTGATAAGAAGGATGTGCAAGACAATTGTGGTACAGTAACATCAAAGTTGTCTGGTCTAAGGCCAGGATTTATGGTATGCAACTGCTTTTACATGAGGAATGTCAGATAAAAGGTCAATCTTAGAGGTCTTCCCGGACCTGGGGTTAATCAGAAACCTACAGGGTGAATTTGCTTCCAGAATGGAGTTGCTTTAGCCTCTATACTTTTCTTATGAACCAAAGAAGACAAGAAATAAAGATATGGGGAAGAGATCAATGTGCCAATGATGAATGGGCTTTCATTTAGATTAAAAAGCATATCTCATTAAGGAAAGAGTTGATTAAATAAAGGTGACATTTGTGGAACCAGTGAGAGCAAACCAGAAGGGAGTTTGCCATGTCTTCTCCTTATACAGTTGGGATGTCTGCATAACCAGTCAGCTTTACCACTTCCTGTTTGAACAGACATATATTTTTCAAGAATGACTGGGTCTTAAGGTTATTTTTTGTTGGTGTTGTTTGTGTTTTGCTTCCATGTTTGCTTTGATGTGCCTTTAAACCATAAACTTGTGTAATTTAAAGCTAGGACCCACTTGCTGAGAGCAAAATGGTCACTTCACCTCACGCTTCCTCCCATCCTGACCCCATTAATTTATACTGCAATCCCAGCATTTTTTTCTCATAGAGAATGTGGATAACCTTTTTACATTGAAAACTCCTTTGCAACCTTACAAGAAAAACCAATTAATCAATTAGAATATCATGCTCGAGTTACAGTGGAATTATGTGTCCCCTCTGCTGAAAACCATTGAAACTTGTGGTGCATTACCTCAATTAAGAATACTTAATTTCCAAATGACACAAATGAAGAAGGCATGAGTCATAGTGCATGGTTCTCCTTAAAAGCCATCAATGCTAATGGTTTTGAAACTTGTATAAACCTGATACGGGCTTCGTTTATATGGCAGGCTAAATCCACGTCAAGGGTGTAATATTTCTGTTCATGTACACAATGCTTTATGTGGCGTTCCATTTAATTCCAGAAAAATAAAGATAGCTTTTTACATACTCTTCTCCTTACGTGAGATTTGGTGAGCAGATAGGATCGCGTTTTGCTATCATGCTGCAAGTGCACTTAAGCCAATCAATAAGTAATGATTCATAACATTTGGAGTTATGATAATCAGAGATTAGGGGCAAATAGCAAATTTCAGTGTCTAAAAAAGGGAGTTTTCATTGCTCATGTATCTAACCATCCCATCTGTTTGGCTTCCTTCCAGACTTTTCCATTTTGCTCTGTGTGCCTCAATATAGCATAAGCGAATTATGCAAGAATGAGGTGTGCTGAAACAAATTCCTCAAGCCTCCCAAAGCTCCTGTTTTTATTCTTTTATTGAGTTCTTTGTATGAAGGTGGTTTGTTGTGACTTTCCTGAGATCATATGATCCTGAGATGAAAATAACCTTGTGTTCACCACGACAAGTTAATACCGTGTCCCCACGCAAAAGACCATAGCATTTCTTCTCTGACCTACTCACCTCCCTTAATATAAAATACTGCGTTTTGTGTTTCCCCAGCAAACTGTTTTAGTATATTCAATCCATAGTATCAGTTCTACCAATACAAATATTTGTGTTAACCATGAATGCAAAAAAAAAAAAAAAAAAAGAAAGAAAGAAAGAAAATGAGAGCATGGATGATACTTAAAAATCAATATTCCATATAAATATTCTTATTTTCTTTCTGGCATTTTATATCTATGTGTTTATAATACATGCTTTTTCTAAATATTGTCTCCATTCTTGAGCAAATTTGCTTTCCATTTTCAATAACTAAATGGTAAATTTAGCTTAAATTGGCTTATTTAAAATGAAAACACTTGATTAGTGACGATTTCTTCTAATTGATTAAGGATAATTTTACTGGAATAAAAATGTACTATTCTGCTTCTTTCAAAAGATCTTGTGAGAATTTTCATTCAATTTTGTCTCTCAGAATAAACTTTCCCTCCTAAAAAACAGGTTGCCTGAGATGTGACTTCATGAGGACAAGGCCTGCCAGTCCCCTTCCTGTGAAGCCAATGCTGTTCATGTCTCTTCTCTTTCTCCCCAGGGCAGAAGGTCCTGGGAAAGTGACAGGGCATGGGAAGTCCCTCAGCAACACACACTGATGAAATGAATGCCAGAGGACCCTTAGGGACCTAACATTTTCCTAGGAGCTGTGATGAATTCCTTTTGGTCCTAGGCCTTCTGCAAAGTTGGAATCACTGTTTTCCTAGAGCCTACTAAGAGACATCCAAAACAAAGTCAGGATCTTGGCACCATAGCCACAAAGTGCTCCTTGCTCTCCATGACTACCTTTCTCAGTGCACTTTCATGGGAAGCTTTATGGCAACAGGAAACGAATTACCTGGAACTAGTGGCAAGTGTACATGCTGAGCCTCATCCCCAAAATACTGAATTCCAATTAGATTGCCATCTTGGTTCTGGGCCTTGAAGTTATCTTAAACACATGCTCAGGAAGCAACTTGCTGTTGAGTGTTTACTTATGACTCTGAAGATGGTTCTTCCCAGACCAACAGCCCAGAGGGACTCCCTGCAAGGGACAGTTTGAACTCCACACCCTTTGGCCTATCAGCCAACTTTGGAAAGAGTAAATCATTGCCCAAATGTATTTGCTGGATTGGGACAGTCGACACATTTGATTTATTAATTAAACAAAAAAAATTTATTTACCTTTGCATAAGTAGATGTTTGGTAAATGAAGCCCATTTACACTTTACCCTGGGCTTTGCAGAATTAGGGGATGGCCTGACATTTGGCATTAGCCTTGGCTCAGATAACTTTCTGTCTCAAGGCTGCATGCAAATCCACAAAACATAGTCCTTTCATGATTGATTTAGACTTTAAAACCATATCTCCATCTGTAATTCAAGGCAGGCCAGGGATGGTTGGTATTATTTAAAACTCTGCATGACTGTTATAACCGCAGGTTGAGCAGCTGGATGGTCAATTCCATGTTTTAGAAAGCTGGCTGGCTTTGTGATAGCTCACACACAATTCCGTAACATATGACTTAGTCTTCATCCTAGTGAGGCTATTTTCTTGCATCTATAAGACAAACCATTGGATAATATAAACACTATTGGGGTCATTCTTAAATTAGGTAATTCGAATCCACTTTGTCTACTGTCCAAACTATTCAGTTCCACACACATACAAACATGATGACCTTGGGTCTTGATCTTTGGGGAGGAGATGGGGCTAATCCCCTGGGGTCTTGGTAGTTGCGTGACTCTGGGCTCTAGGGCTGACCAGCCTTGGGTTGGCGAATAAGGTGAACATATTACCTTCCTTTTAAGAAACATCTTTTGCTTCCTATAAAGTGTGGGGATTATACATGAGATGGTACGTGCTTAATACAAAGTAGACAACTCACAAATGTTCATTTATTTCTGCTCAGAGTCACATGTGTGTGTACTCTGCCCCATCTGTGCTTTCATCCATCCTTCACCAAGTGCGGACTAGACCCAGGGTTTGCTCTTGAGGGCATTTAATGGTGTGTTTTAAAATAGAAATAGGAACCGGGCTCGGTGGCTCCGCCTGTAATCCCGTGTCTTTGGGAGGCTGAGGTGAGTGGATGGCCTGAGCCCGCGGGTTCGAGACCCACCCGGGCAGGCGAGACCTCATCTCTACAATAAAATCAAAAAATTAGCCGGGCGTGGTAGCGCATGGCTGTAATTACAGCTACTCGGAAGGCTGAGGCGGAAACATCGCCGGAGCCCAGCAGGTCGAGGCTGTGGTGGCCGGGATTGGCCACTGCGCTCCAGTCTGGGTGAGAGTGAGACTCCAACTCAAAAAAATAAATAAAATAAAATAAAATAGAAATAGGAATGCGTGTACACTGTTGATGGGAGTTTAAATTACCATAACCTCTATGAAAGACAGTGTAGAGATTTCTCAGAGACCTAAAAGTATATCTGCCATTCAGTCCATCAATCCTGCTACTGGGTATCTATCCAAAGGAACTTAAATACAAACCTGCACTCATATGTTTACCACAACACTATTCACAATTGCAAAAGTAGGGAACCAACCTCAGTGTCCAGCAGCCAATGAGTGGATAAAGAAGGGGTAGTATGCATACACCATCAAATTACTACACAGCGTAAAAAAGAATGAAATAATGTCTTTTGCCACAACTTGGAAGGAGCAGGAGGCCATTATCCTAAGTGAAACAACATGAAAATAGAAAACCAAATACAACATGTTCTCATTTACAAGTGGAAGCTAGGCTATGGGTCTGCAAAGGCAAATAGAGGGGTATAATGGACATGGGGTGCTCACATGGGTGGAAATGAGGATGGAATGTGGGGTGAAAAATCACCTATTGGGTACAACTAAAACCCTGACCTCGTCACCACACAATTCATACAGGTAATCGAAAACTTTTGTACCACTAAAGCTAATGAAATATAAATTAATCAATACATCAATTAATTCATAGATGAAATAGAAATAATTATATCATTGTAAGTGGCAGTACCACTTTTATTAGAGCCAGTGTAGGCAACATTTTAAGAACTAAGCCAGTGTCCTACGTTATTTGTTATATATTGGATGGGGTTCACATTGTAACATCCCCAGACGGTGAGTACCAAATGTATGAACTAACCACAGGGAGTGGAAACATGGGGAGGTATTTGGCAAACTTAATTTGCAGTTGTATGTTAATGGCATTTTTAAAATATACACTGAGTGTATTTTTTCTTTGACAACTTCTCCAGTAAAATGTCTCTAAATTTAAAACAATGGGTCTATTCGTTCATGTGAAAAAAAATTCTCACAATTTGCCCTGTGTTTCTAGAATATATTGACATTCTTTGACTTATTTATAGTATATAATTTTTTTAGATTAACTATTGGACTACTTCCTTCAAGTTGAGAGATACTTAACTTTAAAAAGTGTCTTGAAGTTGATAACACATGTCAAGAATATTATTTGACAAATTAACTAAAATAACACAGAAGAACATGCTTCTTGCTGCATGTTTGCCCGTGTGCAGATGCACTTTGCACCTGGTCACAGGCCCCTCCTACAGCTCCCACAATGCTCGTTTTCCTGGAGAAGGTTATTTTGTATTCTGTCTGTGTGTGTTTTTTCATTGACTATTCACCTTGAGAGCCAACCATTTCTTATATCAAGCACCTTGGGGAAATAGTGTACATCAGAGGGGAAGATGGGTTTTGGAGACACAAGCAGGCTCAGGTTCTGCAGTGCTGGGTTTGTCTTATCAGGCAGACATCACATGGCTCCCTGGCCTATAAAGTGGTTGTTGTAAGCTAGTTCAACCTGGTGGTTATGGATGTTAAAACAGAGACCTTGTTTCTGGAGTAGGGACTTGGGAAACTCTAGTTGCCGGAACACTATTTTCAGTTTGTAATAAAGAACCTCCCAAAGTTGGTTATTTGCGGAGGTTGACAGACCCTATTGCTTAACTTTAAATCTTGTCTTAATGAGGAGGAAGAATTCTACACAAGATGGCCCAGTCAGGTTCTTAGAGTTTGTTTCTAATTAGAATTTAAGTTGCTTTTAATGCCAGTTCTAGAGAACCCTTTATGGAGAATTAGAAGTTACCTATTGACACAAAATGTGAGATGATGCCTTGACAGCCTGAACCACAAGACATTCTGCCTGTAATTTCCAGGAAATTTCCAGGTTCTTGGGACAGTGGGGGTTGGGGGAAGTGTGGGGCACCTGTGGATTAGGAAGGTAATTGTGACTGAATATCCTCACTAAAAATTAAACTAGTCAAGATTTTCTGAAGGAAAATAGGACCCATTTATGTGACCCTGATGGCGGAATCACTCCTGCCACGGACACTGTCTGTTTCTCTCTTTCTTGCTGTCACTGATGTTCAACGCCAAAGCCTGCACTCTCCTTCTTTCTTCTAGTGAATAAATCTTCTTGCTTATCAAAAAGGCTTCATTCAGCCATGCTCTGTAATAATCTTGGTGAGAAATATATTGGACACAAAATGAGATCTTATCTCTTAAGTGAACATTGCATTCCTGTACATTGAGACTCTGTCTGGAATGGGGAGGAATATAAAATAATTTTTTTGTTAATTTTGTCAAAAAATGAGAAAAGAGAACTAGGAATTTCCTTAACTTAAAATCTGAATGCTTGGTAACCATAGCATGATGGATTAGAAAAGCATTAAACTCTGGAATTGGTTTATTAGAACTCTCAGGCCGGGTGCAGTGGCTCACACCTGCAATCTTAGCACTTAGGAAGTTTGAGGCAAGAGGATCGCTTGAACCCAGAAGTTCCAGACTAGCCTAGACAGCATAGTGAGATTTCATCTCTAAAAAAAAAAAAAAAAAATTGGTTGGGTGTGGTGGTGCACAACTGTAGTCTCAGTTAACCGGGATGCTGAGGTGGAAGGATCACCTGAGCAAAGGAGGTTGAGGCTGCAGTCGGCCGTGATCATGCCACTGGGTTATGCGCCAGCCTGGGTGACAGAGTAAGACTCTACTCAAGCACTCAATCTCCTGGAGCATGGGAGCATTTGGAAAATTATGCTACCTTTGTGATTGCAAATTGTACGCTCAGGGAAGTTGATGCTAGTTAAGGTAACAGGATGTTTGTTGAGTCTCTATGAAAGGCAGCAGGCATACTGAGAAAGGCACAGAATTTTCAAACAACAGACATATTAGAAATTTGGCTATTTGTTAGTGTGAACTTGGGCACGGTATAAGGCTTTTTACTCCAGTGTATTCATCTGACAACCTGGACTTTTGCGAGGATTAGAGATGATTATATGACTAACCTAGCAAAATGTTTGGCAGTCGATGATTGTTAGTGATTATTCTGCAAGCAATACATTACCATACACTAAGGTCTTGGCATGTTTCAAAACAGTAGTATAATTTTTTTAAATCATAGCATTATTTAGGTATGAAAATTAATAAAGTTTTCAAAAAAACCAACAAATTCCTGAATATTGCAAAAAAAACTTAGGTCCAAATCACCCAAGTTAAATGTTGGCAAAAACACAAATAACTAGGGAAAATATCATGAACACTAGATGGCCTTTCAGGAAACTGAGTTGCCAAGGACACAGGGTCTATTGGTGGAAGATATAGACCAAGAATAAGACCTGTCCTTTCAGAGGAGTCCTGAAATCTTCCATGCTGATGTTTAGATTTTAGTTCTTGGGTTTGCTGCTGCAGGCCTCTCCTGGGGCTCAGTGTCACAGGCACAGGATTCTCTCGGGACCATCCCATCTGT
The DNA here is from genome assembly GCF_000164805.1 of Carlito syrichta. Taxonomy (NCBI): domain Eukaryota; kingdom Metazoa; phylum Chordata; class Mammalia; order Primates; family Tarsiidae; genus Carlito; species Carlito syrichta. The sequence continues at coordinate 432,327 of NW_007260569.1, read as the reverse complement.
GTTTCCATCATGATGGAAGACGACCAGGCCATTTGGAAAACAAATGGAAGAGCAGTTAGAGGTGAGGTTGGGGCAAGCGTAGGTGGTGATGTTGGGGTGAAGGGTACCTGGATGATCTCGGCAGGAGGACACATAACAGCCAGAAAAGGGCCAAGGCAGGAGGAGAGACATGGGAAGTCATCAGCAAATAGATGAATGTTAAAATCATGGCTGAGATGAGGTGATCCCGGGAGAGTGTGAAGAATGAGAAAAAGAAATGACTGAATCTGGGAATGCACTGTAAGGTGCAGGTAAGAGATGATGAATTTGTGAACAGTGCTATGAAGAAGTAAAAAGAGAAAAGGAGAGGAAGCCAAGAGAAAGGGTAGTTTTGAGGATCAGGGAACACTCCATGACAGCAAGTGTGTTAGAATAAAATAAAAATAAAACAACAAAGAGGATTTTTTTGTTCTGGCCTTCAGAGGGAACCTTCCGTGACCACATGGAAAGTATTCTCATGAAGGCCCTGAGGCCAAATTCAGCAGGGAGGGACAGACTGGCAGGTGGGGAATATGAAGTGGAAGTGGACTGTGCTGGCCTCAGACAGAGCCAAAAGTCAGTGACCTGATGCAGATGTGACTCCACAAGGGGATTATCGTTGCTCTTGGTTCAAAAAACTACCATCACTCCACAAAACAATCTCAAGCCCAACATTATTTTAAATTTATCAATATACATCTTTTCAGTTCCAAAAATATAGACAATTGTACCTTTGGAGAACATTGCGCCCTTATGTTTTATTTGAGCGTTGTGTGATAAATGAATTAAATGTAAATGATAATCTAAAATATAACCAAACCCTAACCTCACAAGCTCAAACTGAAATAATGCCCTGACATTTCCAAAACATCACCTCATCTTATCTTGAATTAATTTTCTTAAAAATGTCAAGCTAATTGAATGAAAAACATATCTCCAAAAAGAGCTCTTCCTTACATTTGAGGCTTTACTTTCCAAATATAAAATTCATATATTTTCTCAACAATTCATTAGCTGGAGACCCCCTCCAGGGATGGAAAGTCTAGCAAGGAAATTAATTTCTAAATGAGAAGTTCTGCAGAAATCTCTCCCACATGACACACAGAGCTATCTAAGAAAGACTCCCTCAAATATATGATACTAGTCAAGGAATTCACCAAAAATGTGAATATTTATAAGGCAGCTCTCAAGAACAAGCAGCCAATCATCATTAGATCCTTTGGCATTCATTATAATAAAATTAATCTTGATTAATTCATTCATTATTAATCTTGCATTCAAATGCAATTCCATAGAAATTGCATTGTGATTTAGCAATTAATTTACATGCCAAGATTGAGAAGCAGTTCCTTGGTCCTCTGAGGCACAGCTCTCCCTTGTGTCATAGAATCAAAGGCAGGCCCAGAAGATCCATTTGTCTGAAATATTCCAGGAAAATAAGAAGAAATATCTAAGCTATAAATGCTGAGGCAGGGGGAGATATTTCCTGCCTCATGTCCTGTAATCATGAAAAAAAGAAATTGTGCAGCATCTGGTAGGAAGGAAAAGCACACTCCTACTTCAAATGTCCAAATAAAGTTTAGTTCTGTAAGAAGTTCAATTGAATTTTAAAAGTTTCTGATTTCTACTCATCTTTTAAATAAATGCGTTTGTATAAGACACTTTGAAATACCAAATTGTAGGCCCACAGCATTCATCCCTCTGTTCTTCATAAAATGACTGATCACATGCCCTCATGCACCGTGTGAAGTCATCTCAAGGACTGCGTATATACAGGGGTGGTCCCACAAGATTATAATACCATGTCTTTACTGTACTTGTTCTATGTTTAGATGTGCTTAGATACAAATATTTCTTACCATTGCATTGCAATTACCTACAGTATTCAGTGCAGGAACATGCTGCACAGATTTATAGCCTCGGAGCAGTGTAACCTAGGCATGTAGCAAGCTATACTATCTTAGTTTGTGTAGTACACTCTAGGATATTTGCACAATTATGACATCGCCTAATGACCCATTTCTCATCCCTGTCATTAAGTGATGTGTGACTGTATAAAAAGAGATTGAGAAATACAGTTAGAGTTGGTTTAGCCATAGGGCTGAGTTCAAGACCAGCGTCCACTAGATCAGCAGATTGAGGTTATATAAAAGTTTTCAAATTTTACCCACCAGTGTTTGATCATTTAGTTTCCCCAAACCTTTCTCAATTTATATATATCGTAGAATTAGAATCAATGCCATATGAGTGGGACTTGATTGACTGATAGCTTTGATTTGTGAAAAATACTGAATTTTATTATTCATTCCCACTTTAAGGGTATAAAAAGTATCAGAACTCCCTGTTAGTATCCCTGTTCAATATTTACTGATGTATATATCCAGTGCTGGCATACTGTATTCATTCTATCCAAGATAAGAAAAAAAAAGTTTTCAAACAAAACTTGAAATCAATTCCCAAACTGAGGATGTTTACACAAAGCTTCTTGATTGCAAAGGAAACAAATGTTCCCATTTGATCAGATCCACTCCTTCCCATGTAGCTAAGGCTATTGTGAGAGAAATGAGAACTTTCATCCACCCGTGAAAGCTATAAACTAGAATTTTCAGTGAAATGAGAAACAAACTCCAGTTTCAGTTTTCAGGTTAGGAAATACTCTAATATGTGACATAAGTATGTCCATGTTCTCACTGGAAATGCGGACGTGGCCCTGAGATCTGCCCTTCAGGACCCTGTGAAAGTGTCTATGCTCAGCAGATGCATGTTTGCTTTCAACGTGGTGCCACATTCTGTGCGTGGTCGGAGTTCCAGCTCCTCAGTTGTTACCTATGAGTAATATACCTTTCAATCAACCCTCTCAGGCCAGCCTGAAAGAATGAAGACGTCAGAGCTGTAGCAAACACAGTCACTGAGGGACACCAAGGTCAGGAGCATATTAAAAAAAAAAAAAATTGATGGATTGCCTGAGCCCGCGGGTTCGAGACCCACCTGGGCAGTGAGACCTCACCTCTACAGTAAGTAAAAAAATCAGCCGGGTGTGGTAGCGCATGCCTGTAATTCCGGCTACTTGGAAGGCTGAGGCGGAAGGATCACCAGAGGCCAGAAGGTCGAGGCTGCGGGAGCGGCCACTGCACTCCAGTCGGGGCGACAGTGAGACTCCAATTCAAAAAAAAAAAGGAAGTAGAAAAGGAACAAAATCATCCTGACATACACTTACCTAAAATATCCCAGAAATGGAGACAGATATTATCAGCATGGACCCTCACTGGCAGACTTCCTCTGTCTTTCCTGATGGACTGTGGGTTGTGTTTAGCTGTGAAATGCTGTTGGCATCTCATGGTATGAGCAGTTTCTCTAGTATCCCTTCTCAAATAAGCATTTATTTTGTTCAGAGCTGGAAGTAGTTGCAACTTCATGCATGGTTACAAATGATCCAGTGTTTATGAAGCAGCATAAGTAATTTGTATATTTTTTCCTTTTTTTCCTAAATGCTTTTTGTTGTGTCTCTAAATTTTCTTGGAACGAAGTTTGACTATTTATTATAATATTCTGAACTGTGATATTTGCCTATTTGATATAACGAAACATAAAATATGTCAAATCTTATACATGCATATTTATGTATATTCATGTACATATAGCTATACATGTATCTATGTGTTCATATGTGTATGTATGTGTGTGTGAGAGAGAAGAGAGTGTTTTAGCTACACTGAAATCTATACTCTAAAATGTGATATGGTCTAAAGGTCCTGTCTCATCATTACACGAAACTTCAAGGAGCAAACGTAGCATTGAAGGGCAGTCCAAGGCCATGATCCTGTGGGCAGGAGAACAGACACTCCCCTTCCAGGTGTTCTCTGGGCAATTGTTCTTGCCTGGCATCCTGATCCCTGTCCTGTGGGGACTGAGTCCAGCCAGACACTGTGTGAACAGTGAAGTTCTGATGCTGGGAATTTATGGTGACACAGAATGGGAACCCCAAAGTTGGAGCTGGTCTGAAAGGTCAGGTGGGTTCTTGACTTCACACAGGAAAGAATTCAAGAGTGAGTCAATAAAGTAAAGTGAAAGTAACTTTATTAAAGAAAAAAGGAACAGAAAGAAGGCTACTCTATAGACAGAGTAGCCCTCATACATCGCCGAGGTTTCAGTTGGAAAATGAAAGCAAGTTTATTAAGTTGACTGACAGCAGGCTACTCCACAGTCCGAGCAACCTAGGCTGGCCCATAGGAAAGACATCAGCCATGCATCTCTGGGGTTTTATTTTTATAGTTATCTCTTGACTATATGCTAGGCAAGGGGCAAGAAATTCATGAGTGTCATTGGAAGGAGGTGGAGATTTCTAAGAACTGGGGTTCCTCCCAGCTTGTTACTTTAAATTGGCAGGGTCAAGCCGGGCTCGGTGGCTCAGCCTGTAATCCCATGCTTTGGGAGGCTGAGGTGAGTGGATTGCCTGAACTCGCAGGTTCGAGACCCACCTGGGCAACTTGGTGAGACCTCATCTTTACAATAAATCAAAAATTAGCCGGGCGTGGTAGTGCGCCCAGCTACTTGGAAGGCTGAGGCGGAAGGATCGCCAGAGCCCAGCGAGTGGAGGTTGCGGTGGCCGGAAGTGGCCACTGCACTCTAGTCTGGGTGACAGAGTGAGACTCCAACTCAAATAATAATAATAATAGTAATAATAATAATAATAATAAATAAATCGGGAGAGTCGGAACTGTCATGTGCTGGAGGATGTGTCATCTAGCATGCTAACGTGTTATAATGAGCATATGAGGGTCAAGGTTGGGTGGTGAGAAAATTAGTTACTATGTTGGTTCTAGCTGGGTATAACTGGTTCTCAACCACATCCTGTTTTCCTCTCTGGTGGCTGAGAAAACCAACCCATCTGCCTGTCTAGAGAAAATATCTCAGCCACTGTTCTTGAAAAGTTAGCCTTGTTGTTTTACCCTTGGAAACTAGTCCTGCCAAACTCCTATGTCAATGGGAGTAGAATGTTGATACACTGAGGGTGAGAGTTCCTGCCTGAGGACCATCCAGGAGCTGCTGCCCTTTGAGGAAACCTGAACATACCCGAAAATCACCCGGCTCCAGGATGGCGCACTCAAGTGCCTCAGATGTCTGTTCCCTTTCTTACTTGTTGATCCCACAGATCTTACTATAGACAAAAGCAATCACCCTGCCAATGAGAAAAAAATGACATGAAGCTGGTACTTTGTTCACCCTTCATAAGATGTCTGTTAGTGACCAAACCCATCATGTCATGGACACTGTGTTAGCTGAGGTGCTTTCTTCTCCCCTCTAATCTCTCCCTAAGAAGCTTCACTTGTGTCAGAGTTACAGTCTCCCTACACAAAGAGGACTCACATGCTCAAGCCTGAAGCTCAGAATGCCATGCCCTTCAGACACTTATATCTAACAGCACACTTGATGTCTCCATGGGGCAGTTTGAGGACACTTCAAAAGCAGCACAGCCACACCCAACACGTGGCCTTTCCCTCTAACCTCTGCTTCTTTTCCAGGATTCCATCTCAGGAATGGTGCTCCTATCCTCTCAGTTTCCAGAAGCAGGAGTGAGGGCACATTGCAGTTGCCCACTCTCCAGGAATTCAGAGTTGAACGAGGAAACCCATAGGTGAGTCATGGGAGGGACTTCACAGCATGTGCTGCCCACACTCCCTTCCATAGATTGGGCAGGACTGCTAGGTATTGATGTTTCCAAAAAGTCTGGGTATGGTTTCCAACACTTGCACCCCATGCTCTGGGGTGCTTCTCACCTCCAGGTTGGGGCAGGAGGCTCAGTAAGTAAAGGAGAGTGAAATGATTGGCATTTCCTGCCGAACCCAGGTTCATAGGTGGAGCTCTGATACAGACACTTGAGCTGCTCTTGGCCAAGGACAGATTCAAAGGAAATAGTTGGTCATGTTGCTGTTCCAAGGGAAGTAGGCTCACAGGTACTGCTATTGGGGACTCATGTAACTCCAGGGGACAAGAAATAGGAGGTTAACAGATACATTCAGTGTACAGCAGTCAAGATGATTGGCAGTGGAGGGATGTCAGTGACATCTGAGGGTGACCTCTGAGAAGATGGCAGAGTAGTCCAGGTAGACTAAGAATTTGCATGAGATCAGGGCCATGTCTCTCCTGGCTCTGACCATGAGGTGAGGCCACCACGAAGGGAAGGAGCAGTGGGTGTGTGATGCCCCCCTTAAGTCCATGGGGACCAAACCAGGTGGCTGCACAGCCAGGACTCTGAAATGTGTTTTCCTCAATGATTTAATTGAAAAAAATAATATTAAAAAGAATTAACAAGCACATACATATGAAAACATCTTTTGAGCAAAAATCATCATATTGATAGCTATGTATGGTATATTTTTGCACACACTGTTATTAAATATTACATCTTTCAAAGAAAATTATTCTAACTACTAGGAAAAATTCAAAAGTCACAGAATAATACTTCTGAGTGCCTCAGATGAAGTGGATATTTTTGGTAATATTTGGTCACCAAAACATTAATTAAAATAAACTCTTGTTTTATTCTTATATGTATTAGATATGTTCAAAGTGACAAGTAAGCTATCCCAAATTCTTAAAAATTTGTAATTTCTCAATGTGTGACAATTTCACAGTTATAATTCTACTATGATCAAATATATTAAAATTAGTACAGTGTGTGTGAAATTGCCATTTCCAATGAATTGTTTACTTTTTTAAAATTTCTGATTCAGAGGGTGCATATGCATGTTTGTTACAAGACATAGTGTGTAGTGGTGGTGATTGGGTCTCAAGTGGTTCATTCCCCAGATCATGAATATTGTACCCCATTGGTAATTTCTGAACTCTAATCCCCCTCCCCATTTCTCCTCTTTTTGGTGTCCCCAATGTCTATTATTCCCATCTTTGTGGCCATTTAGCTCACACACATAAGTGAGAACTTAGGTGTTTGATTTTCTATTTTTGAGTCAGTTCACTCAGGATGATGAATTCCGGTTCCATCCATGCTATCACAAAAAACCATAATTTTGTTCTTTTTCATGACTGTGTAGTATTCCATGTTGTATATATACCATATTATCTTTATCCAGTCAATCTTTGGTGGTCACTTAGGTTAGTTCCAGGTTTATGTAAAAAAGATACCTGTACTTGTATGTCCACTGAGTTTTTAATTGTATTCATAAAGGAGAGATGGCAAGATATGGTGCCAATAACACTGGGCTTGGAAACAAAAGGCCTGGAATCCACCTTCCCTTTTCATGGAGCTTGATCAGAGTGGTTTATTTACCTGTGTTTGGGTTCAGTTTGGGGGCAGAAGGATCCCTAAGCTTCCATCCAATTGTGAGTCTATGACTCCACAATTCCACTGTCATTGTGTTCCATCCCTTTGCACACATAAGAAAAAGAAGATGCTTCTCTTTGATCATAATTACATTTCTGTTCCTTACTGTTAAGAACTGAGAGGTGAGGAAGAAAATGGAGATGCCCATCATGCAGCTTGTATGGACCCAGGCCTGTGAGGAGGTTGAATTCTAACATAGCCCAGACCAGAATGTGAACCCAATGCTGCTGGGGAACCTTCAGAGAAGGCCAACATGTGGTGCTTGTCTATCCTCCCTGTAGAAAGTGACTGTATTTGGAAAAAACAGGGAGTGACATACATTGCTTAACGTCCCTCCCTACTTTTTAATCCTTAAAACTAAATTAATTTGAAGTCCCATGTCATTCCTTTTAAAATATGCCTTAAAATGTGGAGTCCCTTGTCTCTCCTCTGTTGAGTGAAGGAGCCATATGTGATTCCACGTGTTTTCACACGGCGTAAACCTGGAGCTGAAGGCAAATGTGGATCTGAATCTTGGGTCATCTGTTCTGTAGGACGTGACCACCACCATAGGACCCCCAAACCTGAATGGCTTGTCTCCAAACAAAAATAACAGAGGCTTGTCACTGCTGTGTAAGCATGCCTATGGAGACAGGTACAGGTTCCCCCAGGGCCGACCCCAGGGACATTTTCTGTGAGTGGAAACCTCCCCAAAGCTTCGGCTTCCAGGATTCCGTGTGTTTGAGGCATAGCATGGGGCTTTATGGGGCTTATGCCCCAGTGGGTTTTCTTAGACTTCTCCCCAGAGCCACAGAACATGGAACTCACCAGGAAACACAATCGACCAAGAACCTTTGTGTCTCGTGTGTGAGAAACAAAATAGTTTTTAATATAATGACCTCTGTTCCTTTGGGAAGATACTAAGTAGTAGGATTGCTGACTTGAATGGTAGATCTACTGTTAACTCTTTGACAAATCTCCATAGCGATTTCCTAGAGGTTGCTCTAATATATACTCCCACCAACAGTGTATAAGCACAGAAATGAAAAATAAATAAAACTACATGTTTCCACATATAAGGGGGAGCTAAAGGTCTGCAAAGGCATATAGATGGTACAATGGACATTGGAGACTCAGAGGGGGTAAGATAGAAAGGGAGAAGGGGTGAAAAATCACTTATTGGGAATAATGTGGGGGTGATGGGTACACTTAAAGCCCAGACTTTTTCACAACTATACAATACAGCCATGTAACCAAAAACCATTTGTATCCCTAAAGGTACTTTAAAAAAGGAAATTTTAAAATAAAGTGATTTAATACATTTTTTCTCTTCCTAAAGAATAGAGGAAACTGGAAAAAAAGAAAACACTTTAATTTGAGGAAAAATAGCACATATTCATTACTGGGTACAAATGACATTTTAGAACTTCCTGCTCTTATAGCTCAAAAAGGAGCAGGAAAAGGGAAATAGTTTATTATGCAATATGTAAAGCTCCTGTTTCTTTTGTTTAAAAATAAATTACTTTAAAAAAAAGTTACTCCAAATACAGAGACCATTTCCAAAGACACAAATAAGAAAGGAATCTAAATAGTGTTAAGAGAAAGGTTTTCAAATCTAGGCAGTTAAATTGAGTGTATGTGAAGGCAAGAAGAGTGATTGTTGCCAAGTGACCCTTTTATTTTTTATTTATTTATTTTTTTTTTTTGAGTCGGAGTCTCACTCTGTCGCCCAGACTGGAGTGCAGTGGCCGATACCGGCCACCGCAGCCTCGACCCGCTGGGCTCCGGCGATCCTTCCGCCTCAGCCTTCCGAGTAACCGGAATTACAGGCGCGCGCTACCACGCCCGGCTGATTTTTTGATTTATTGTAGAGATGAGGTCTCGCTGCCCAGGCGGGTCTCGAACCCGCGGGCTCAGGCAATCCACCCACCTCAGCCTCCCAAAGGCGTGGGATTACAGGCTGAACCACCGAACCCGGCTCCAAGTGACCCTTTTAAATGTGAAATGTGAACATCAGGTTATATGAACATACTTTCTTACATAACAATCATTCCATGCATTCTGATTATTTTAGTTTATTCTTAAGGAAACATTTTTAATGTCCCATCAATGTTCAAAAATTATTTACAATATACTACTGTATATTACCTGATAACAATTTTCCATGCCATCAATCTAAAAACTGCTGAGCAGGCCGGGCTCAGTGGCTCAGCCTGTCATCCTGGTACTTTGGGAGGCCGAGGCGAATGGATTACCTGAGCCCACGGCTTCAAGACCAGCCCCGGCAACTTGGCGAGACCTTGTCTCTACAACAAAAAATTAAAAAAATTAGCTGGGCATGGTAGCATGTGCCTGTAGTTCCGGCTACTTGAAAGGCTGAGGTGGAAGGATTACTGGAGCCCAGCAGGTCAACACTGGGGTGACCGTGAGCATGCCACTGCTCCACAGCCTGGGCAACAGAGTGAGACTCCAACTCAAAAAAAAAAAAAAAGAAAGAAAGAAAAAAAAAAAGAAAAATAAGTAAAAATAAAAACTACTGAGCAGTTTCAATGTGGGTTTTCTAAATGTTTATTGCTGATACTTTGTGAAATGGGTGAAATACTCATGCTGGGGGAGTGAGCCCCCAGTGCTAAGTGTCATGTTTCCATTCTCTGACCATGCCGACCCCCCATTTGGTGATAGTGGGGCTGCCTCGGTTTCTCTCATAGCTCAGACCTACAGTACCAGGACACTTTTCAGGTCAAAAATACTCAGGATTGTTCTGAACAGTTGAACATTCTAGAATGTTCCAGATTCCTTACTGTTCATTCATGCAGTACTTCTCGTTTTCCAATGCTATGTTAATTCCTAAAGATAAAATTGAAAAACAGTAAGAGGATCATTTTCCAAAAGGTCCCCACTCCCACCAACCTCAAAGACACAGGACGACTCTCTGTAGGGAAGGAGCCTGCAGTGGGATGTTTCCTGGGCAGGCTCAGCCAAGGCAAGGCCAGAAGGCTCAGGGATGAGGTCCAAGCTGGGTCCTGGTGAAGAGAGAGGGTCTGCAGAAAGCAGGTCCTGGGTGGACCACACACAATGACCCTGCCTGGATCCCCGCCCATGGCTATGGCCCTTGTTCCGGAACACACTCGAAGAAAGGGCCTCTTTCTCCATCTTTCTGTGCTTTCTCCCACGGTGAAAAGAGAGTTCTGAACCCCACAGGTGTCAGGGTACTGTTCTCAGCACAGTGGGTCTCAGGAAGTGGCAACACTCCCCTCCTGCTCCTATGGAAATAGCTAGATGGATGGGAACAGATCCCGGTTTCCGCTCAAATTCACTCCATAAAGTTGAGGCAATGTGTCAGGCCAGTCTCCTCTCTTACTGCTTGTCTGATGGAGAATATTTTAAGAGGACTGCTTGAGCCTCGGTCTCCCTCACTGTCAAATGAAGACAACGAGGTAAAGTGTTTGTAGCAGCACTCAGGAGAGGGCATTTGCTGCCTCAGCAACATGGTCACTCTGCATGCCAGGCCCCCTTCTAAATGTTGGGCTCCAGCTTTGCTTTCTGTCCCAACACCTATCAGATGTTGCTGGTGACCACTGTTGTGGCATTTCCAGGAGACAAACTTTGTCATGCTTTACTTACCTCTGAGCTCACAACAAGGGCTAGAACCCAGACAGCCTAGATTGGTCATCCCATCAGCCTCCGGCTGTGGGGTTGGGCCACTGGTCAAGCATGTTCACCACTCGCTGAGCCCAGCCTGGCCTAGAATACAGTCAAGTCTTCTGGTCAATTTGGTAAGTGATGGATTGCAATCCAGGACATGGTACGACTGACAAAGGAAGGAAGGATTAGGGCATGTTATGGGAAACCTGAATCTGACTAGCAATACATTTCTGTGAAATCATCCCCAGGAAAATGCAATAAAATCAGTCGAGGAAATAAATATAAAATCCAACTAGGCTTACAACGCAATCACTAGCTGTATTTGGCCCACTTCCTGTAGCTGGTCTCTGTTTACTTTCCCAGGATAACGTGGCCCTTATCACACGACTCTTTTTTTTACTGTTCTATAGATAAAATTTAAGACATGTGAGATGATAACCCTTCTGTCTGAGCTTCCTTAGGTCTACAAACCAACAAAACTGGTTCGGAAGTCCCTGTAGGAAGCTGATCCCTGGAAGAATGCAGTTTTCATATCCCAACTATTCTATCCCCCTTACCCCGACCAATTGATGACCCCAAGTCTTCCAGCCCCTCGTCCTCCACAAAGTTCCTTAAAAACCCTTGCCCAGAATCCCCAATGATGATTTGAGGCTTAAGAATTCCTCCCATCTCCTCACTGGATGCCTTCTGATCACTAAGCTCTTTTTTTGTTCCAACTCTGCTGTCAGTTCATTGGTCTTGGCTATACAGTGGGCATATGGACTGGGCAGGCCAATACCACCTGCACTGGGGAGCCCTGCTGAGTTGTGCTGCAGAATGGAAACCAATTCCAGTGGCTTCTGACCATATAGATGTGTTTCTCACTGGAGCTCTTCATTGGCTCTGAGCTGATGAGGCTCCATGGCTTGATGTATCTTTCCACCTGGGACTGGGGTGAAAGAGTACACATTTTTGTTCTTTTTAACTAAATAACTTTATTACAAAAACTTCATAAACTTTCTAAATGGGTTTTCCTTCCATCATGTCTCCTTCAAGAATGCAATCCTGTGAATTTTAGGATATCTATTAAGTCGTGTGTGAGGACGTGCTTTTTTCATTTGTGATTCTTATTCCCATTCACAGTAACTTCTGTTCTTATCCCAGCCCCTGGAGACCACTAACCTACTTTGTGTCCCTGCAGGTTTGCCATTTCTGGACTTTGTACATAGATAGAATCATATAATATATGTTCTTTGTATCTGACTTATTTTACGTAGCACATTTTCAAGGTTCATCCCTGTAACAAGTGTTAGCACTTTAACCCTTCTTTGACCAAATGAGATTCCACTGTGTGGGTATTCCACATTTGTTTGTTATCATTCTGCCGATAGGCACTTGGGTGGCTTCCACTTTGGAATGTTGTGATCAGCACTGCCGTGAACCTTCACATGCAAGCCTTCATGTACACGTGTGCTCCTTTCTCTTATATAGGGCTGGAATGACTGGGCTTATGACAAACCTAGGCTTAACTTTTGAAGAAACTGCCAAAGTATTTTTCTAAGTGGTTGTGCCATGTTATGCTACCTCTAGTAGTGTGTGGTGCTCCTGTTTCTCTACATCCATGTCAGAATTGAATGTTGTTTGTCTTTTTCATTGTATGATGGAGGGTGGAGCACACCCTCTCTTGATCTCACAGCAAGCAACAATAGGATAATGTTCTGCAGAGAATAAGACTCTCAAAGCTACTGGCTCATATGGTGTGCATCATATTTCACACAATCATTCATGCACACACATCACATTTTATACTTGCATGTGTATATATACATGACATTTCATACATACATACAACCATGCACACATCACATTTCATACATACATATGCATACACACATCACATTTCACACATATGCACACACATGTGCGCACACCACGTCATGCATGCATGCATACATGCACAAGCATCACATTTATCACACATGCATGTACACACCACATTTATGCATACACATGTGCACACACATTACATTTTATACATACATTCACACATGCACACACATCATACCCCATACATGCATATGCATGCAACATGCATCACAATTCATACACATGTGTGTATGTATAACACATGTTACACATGGCTGCACACACATTATATTTCATATGTACATGCACTTATCACACTTTATACATGCACACATACAAAAAACACATCGAATACACGTGTACACACATCACCTTCCATGCATGCATGGACTATATTTTACATATATATGTATATGTGTACATGCATCACATTTCATATATGCATGCACACATAATATTTTATACAAACTCACATGCACACAAATCAAATTTTATCCATGTATGCATATGTGCATATATACATCACATTTCACACATAGACATGTGCATGCATGTGTTCATGCAAACACACATCACATTTTATACACACATTCATGCATAAATATATAGAAATCCATTGGCCAATGTAAGTCACATGACCAGACCCCACATCAGGATTCCCCTCCTAGACAGGCACTGCGGGTCATACAGCAAGAGGTGGGGTGCACGTAGTCCAATTGTGAAGAACAATAAAACCTGACCAAGCCCCTCAAGGCTCTGTGGTCTAAGGTGGGAACTAAATCACTGGGAGCAACGTGACCCTGGATGGAATGTCGTAAACCATCACTGGGACCCGCCAGGAGATTAATAGTCTGTTCACAGTGGTATGTATCAAGGGCTCTGGAGAATATGGACTCAGTGATCAAACATGTTCAGGAAATGCTAAATGCCCATTCCTCTTTTCATGCACTTTTAAATAACAGAGACTGAATAATATCACACGCATATTACTGTTTAACTATGACAGAGTCTCTAAAATTGTTGTGGTCATGGAATACTCCCTTTGCACAACTGACTCGGGTTTCCACAATATGTCCCTGTCTAGGAACAGGGATGGCCTCAAGGACTTAGGTAGTGCCTAACCATAACCTCAAAGGCAGAGCTATTTCCCTGTGTCCAGCTTGTGTCTTAATCCTGCTGTACCTTTGACTGAGGGTTTTGATGGGACATTTTCAGGTTTGTATCTTACACATTCTACTTTAAAGCAAGCAAAATATAATTCCAATGTGCTATAAGCTACTATAAAGTAAGCTCTCCTTGGGTCTTGAAAAAAAATGTGCAAGCGGTCCAATATTTTACCAAGGAAATCTATTCTTTAATGCATGTTTTCTTCTTAAATAACTGTGTCTTCTCAAAAGGAAACACATTCCAGGGAGGAGACTAGGGGGAAGCAAACAGACAGAATCAAGGCAGAGAGTTGGAAAACTTTATTGAATTTAAATAACAACAGCATCTTTCTCAAGGGCACCTACCCTCATACATCTGGGCTCTCGGGAAAGCCACAGCTATTGACACACGAGAGGACAGAGGATCCATATGAAAAAAATACTCCAATTATTGGCTGCCTTTGTAATTAGAAGCAGAAAGTATCAAACCATTTGTTCAGATTGATAGACAGGGAATGTATAATGCAAAGAGATATAAAGGTTGCTATCATATCCTCAGAGCAAAAGAAAAGCAGATCAACTGTGCAGAGGGAATCCAGTTACAGACATACAATTGGTATGTGAGATAAGAATATGCTGCTCTCTTTGTCATTGTAAGGATAAATAGAGCCACTTCTTAGACCTGTACTTCGTGATACTAAATCTATTTATTTAATTTACAATGTATAGAGTCTGTGCTGGTATAATTATACAAACACATTTAACAAAATTATTTAATAATTTTTAATTTTCACATTGCTTACAGGAACTGCTATGAGAGAAACACTGTCATTTTCTATCATAACAGGTCATTTAAAGCAAGTGCAAGACATGATCTTCCTAAAGTCTACTGAATGCAGTCTTATTTGTGTGACATTATATCTGCCATTATGTCCACTGGCAAAGAAAAAGCTTCTTGATGATCATTTAGATCTTGGAAGACTACTACAATTTTAAACTGAGGCAACAAAAAAAAACAAAAAGCAAACAAGAGTCTTGTGTATTTTTTACTTTGGAAAAAAAAAGAAAAATTCTGGTTGGGCAAAAAAACTCATTTGTTCTGATGTGTTATAGAGGCAATATTTACTGAAAGATGTTAGTTGAGCAGCATCTTAGTTTGTTTCCCACTAGGGACTTTGGAGGGCAGGCTGTGAAGTTCACACCTGCCCAGGAATGAAGGCAGTTTCCAAGGTGATGTGTATACAGCAAGCTCAAGTATGAGCATACAGCAAGCAATGCATATATAGTAAGCCCAGTAGTCAAAGTTGCCCAGGACCTGCTCCAAAACTCACTTTTGGTAACATTCAGACTCCATGGATGACCTGTACCCATGTGGAAGACATCTGACTTCATGATTGGCACATGTGAAAGAAATGAAGCATGAAGAACCTGTTCATTATATATACAGTGACAGACATAACTCTGACTCTAAGCATTCTCTTATTGTCCCAGTTTTTATTAGTGGATATTATAGTCAACCTGTTGAATACCCTGCCCCACTCGTTTAGAAGACCTCTGAATTCTGCGTGCCCAAGGACCAAGACATTGACACAATAGGCCTTTGAGGCATTGGTTGACTGTGGAGGGAGTTGGTTAGGGAATTTCATCCCTAAGAGATATGAAATGGGTCCCTTCAGGATGGATCCTCAATGTTCGCTGTTATAGACTGCTTGTTGTGTCGCCAAGAATTCACATATTTTTTAACATATTTTTTATTTTAAAATTGTGGGGTACAGTTAAGGGTTAGGTATATAAATATGCATGGTTCAGGTACCCTTGTTGATAAGGGGTGTCCCTCCGTCCCCAGACAGATATGGACTACCATTAATCCCACCACCCTTGCCCTCCCTGTCCCCCCACCATAGATTCCCACCACTGTCGATCCTTTTCTTATAGTATTATGATAGATGTTTAAGGTCCACTTATAAGTGAAAACATGTGATACCCAGAACTTTGTTGAATTCACATATTAAAACCCTACCCCAAAGTGGGATAGCATTAGGAGGCGGGGTCTTTGGAAGGTGAGACAATTAGGTTTAGATGAGTCCTGAGGGTGGAACCCCCATATCAGGGTTAGGATCTGCATAAGAAGAGAGAGACTGGAACTTGCTGTCTCTGCATGCACCCACCAAGGAATGCCAGGTGACGACATCAGCAGGAAGGGAGCCCTCACCAGACTCTGGCCATGCTGGAATCCTGATCTCAGGCATTCAACTTCTAGAACCGTGAGAAATAAATTGTTTAAGTCATTCAGTCTGCGATATTTTGTTATAGTAGCCTGAGTGAAGGAGACATCCTCAATAGCCTGAAAGCCTGTTTCTAGACCCAGACCCATCTTGCATGGCTGTAGCTGCACTTTGTTATCTCCGCTAAAAACCCTCCTGATCCCATCCATGTACCACATCTACCCTTACACCCCCTTAGCCCAGTCTCAAGTTCAGCTTTCAGCCCTGATGTCTTTATCCTGCTTGGGACCACAGTTGGGATGGAGCAGACCCAATCCTGATATGAACCTAATGTAAATTCTGGGAAGACAGAAACTGTGCTTGTCCTGTTCTTCATAGGAGAGCAGGAGACTTGAAAATATCGTAGAACTAAAGCTCAATATGTTTACATAGACAAGACCAGCTTTCAGGATCCAGTCAGGGAAATGCAGAAGGAGAAACACCCCAGGGATACAGTGCCACCTGAAACACACTTTAGGACAGTGTGGCCAGCCTGGGAATGGCTCCAGTGTTCTCCTGGTCCCTCCACAGCCCTCCCTGAGCCTCCTGCGGTATTCAGGGACTGCCCCAGGGCCTCTGGCATCCATGGTCACTCACCAAATCCTGTGGTCTCCTCCCACTGGGTATACATTAGGGCTGTACTTCCTTCCCTTTGTCAGCAAGTGGGTTCTATGTGACCAGTGAGCTGCAGGATGAGGGTCAGTCTAAGCTGCTGGGGGTACTTCTGGCTCCTCTCACTCTTTCCTGTGTATACAACAAATGCCACCTTTGAAATATGGGCTGCTCCTTCAACCTGTCTCCCCAGGTGACCCTGATGAGCAGAGCTGATAGCAATAGGAGAAAAATGACATGAATTTGCAATTCTAAGGCATGAGTAGTACAGTATCATTTGTTACCAAGCCTTGCCTCACCCACACTGACTGAGACTGGCTTAAGGTGTTTCCTCATTCAGCCTCTGTGCTGTCCCAAGGTGTAGTTATGGCCCACTGGTCTCCTCTCCAGAGGAGTCCCCTCTTGTGGACAATACCACAGACCACCCTGAGTAAACATGTCTTGGGTAAACACGTCTTGGGGACAGCTGGTTCCTGAGACTTCACAATCAGCCCAGCATCCTGAATGGGCAGTGACCTTTCTCCTCAAATGATTTACCTGTTTTTGTTTTTGTTTTTAATGCTTTCCTACATTTCTATTAATACAGCTGAATAGACAAGATTGTATTTTTTAAAAGTTACTAATCCTATAAAACTAAGGAAAAGAAAACAGAAATTCTAAGCTGCATGAAAGGTTAAGCCTTGTCCCATTTCAAATGCTGACTCCCGAGATTATTTAAAACAAATCTCAAAGAACATTCAGCATTGTCTGTTCCTAGACTGAGTTTTGGGCTTTCAACCTCTAGATTCCCTCAGAGTAACAACTTTTTAACTACTTGATACTCATTCATTCAAAAAAACCTCTGTTGAGAGAGTTTAGTAAGCACCAAACTATCAATGATAATGAGTTCCAGCAAGAGGCATGTGATTTAGTTAGGTAGGAAGATGTCTTAGACATGGTAAAGTTTAACTTCATTCCTTGTGAAAAGAGGGAGCTCAGAAAAAAGAAAATAGAGAGGCAGCAGATGGTTCCATATTAATGGAAAGTGTGTTTATTGGGAAAACCTGGCAGAGGTTGTGCATTGATGGGCGAGGTGTAGCCCTTACCTGGTCCACACCCCACCCCACCCCCCGTGCTTGGCCCATACCCACGCCCCTAACCTGAAGCACACCTACTCTTCTTACTAGTTCCACACTCACTCCCTTTCTCCTACCTGAGCCATACCCACTCCACTTACCTGACCCACACCCACTCCCCTTACCTGAACCACACCCACTCCCCTTACCTGTCCCACACCTGGTCTTCTTACCTGAACCACATCCTCTCTCTTCACTTATTTCACACTGTTCTTCTTACCTGAACGACACCCTCTCTCCTTACCTGTTCCACACCTGCTCCTCCTTACAAGTGTCATGGCTCTTGCAACTCGTCATCCCCCTTATTGTATACACCAGGTTTCGAGGGAATCATGAAAGGGAAGATTTTGTAAGTACATTTCTTTGGGAGAGGTGTCTGTTTTGGGAGAGGTTGTCCCACAGTTTAAGTTCCACAAGGGGGACAATAGCAGAGAGTGACTAAGAAATCATTGCAGTTCATACCAGTTAAGGAAAGCCACCCCATTCTTCCAACCCACCCCATTCTTCCAACCCACCCCATTCTTCTCCCAAACTTTGGGTATCAGTAACAGACACCACATGTACACCTTGAGAAGCAGAGGAGGCCTAGCACACATCTCCTCTCCAGGATGACATGTCTCCTGAGCCAGCACTCGCTAGAGGAGAGAGGGGTTCCGATGAGGGCCAGGGCAATATTAGCTATTGGATTGATAATCTGTTTGCCACTTAAAGAGAGTTTTAGAACATTTTACTATCAAAACTGGCCAAAATCCATGGGATCTATGGGAGTTTTCTTCAAGTAATAGGAGGAAAAAAACCTGCCTGCTTTATGCATTTTGAAAGCACACAGTAGGGCTACACTAAGTTCATTATGATTTCACATAATTCTATCTCATTGAACAGGTTCTGTAAGTGCTCTGTAGTACAGGATTGTTTAAATTTGCCTTGGCATGCATTATTCCACACCTAGAACACTATGTGATCTAAATAAATATCTGCTGATCTTGAATTTTCAGTTGAAAGAAATTTTCACTATTACCCTTAGACAATATTTGCAGATTTGGGGCATTAAAAAATGGATAAAAACTTCTAGCTCAGTGAGAGCAGAGGAAAAGGATTGTAACACAACACTGACTGGTTTATTTTGGAAGTGTTTGAATTCATAGTTTGGTGTACAGAAGGCATAAGTAGCTGCTACGCTGTCATAAAATGTGTTGTATAAAATAGTAAACCAGTTCTGACAGTAGTAGAGTGTGACACATGGTCAAGGATAGAGGGCAGCTGAGCATTTTAGATGCTCAGCATCTTGGTCTCTCCCTGCTTTCCTACAGAGGGTGATAAACAGCTCACCTTTCTTATATGCAGAGGGCCTTAAATCCATGAGGCATATCAAGCCAGTGCAAGTTCCACGATTGGTCAAGATATACACATACACACATCTATACATACAGTGTATATGAGAGGGAATCCCCCCAAAACAAGATTTATTTATTTTTAAAATGTGTATTTATTCTTACATGTTTAAACTTCAGTCACCTTTAAAATATTCTCTGTTTGATGCAATACACCCATAAAAACATTTTTTCTAGTTTTTGACCTCATTAATTTTGATGCCTTTTAATGCTTCTGCCTTTTTTTTTTCCCTCTTCTACATTGGCAAAATGTTTCCCTTTGAGGACTTTTTTCATCCAGGGAAACAAAAAAGAAGTTATTTGGGGAGAATCAAGTGATGCGAGAGAATCATGTTGTTTTTGGTCAAAAACTGCTGAACACTCAATGTGGTATGGGCAGGTGCATTGTCATGGTGAAAGAACGAGTCACCTGTTTGCCACAAGTCAGTATGTTTCTTCCACAACCCAGTCTTTCACAATAGCACTAGCTGGTACACTGATACTGATGAGTTCCTAGAACACTTACCTAGTGGGGGAAGCCTGTACTACATGGGACCCACCCTCCAAAAGAAAGTTCTGGTTTTGGGGGGTCCTCCCTCACATATAAATAAATATATATATAGTATATACTATATATAGTTATATATATATGTACACACAAATAGTATATATATAGTGTGTGTATCCATCTACCTACTATGAACACATGTGATATATATGTAAATAAAAACACACGCACAAACAGAATCCATTATTTCTCTGTCTGTGAAGATTAAGTTCATTTCCCAGTGGGCATCTTGTATCCAGCAAAATCACTATCGGTTGGATTTCTGTCTCCTTAAACCAAGTCCTTGTTCATTCTTTTTCTTCAACCCGTCGGGAGCCTGAAGAAGGGATACACGCTGCAATTTTGAAATGAAAATATTGTCTTAGTAACTACGATATTCTCAAGAATGTATGCTGCGACAGCAAACACTCCCAGCACTCACGCCCCGTAACAAAGCTGAAGGGTTTTGGCTCCCATGGTGTACTGTCGACAGCATGACAGAAGTATACTGCCACTTCACTTAATGGATTTATCAAATACCTTATTTCATGCTTTCTGCTTTTGATTTATGAATTTTGATCCTGGAGACAAGGACCCTGTGAGTATTGATTGTGGAAAATGTCAGACCAACAGAAGTTAATTTCACGCATACATGTGGAAGTCTCTGATTCTCTGACAGCGCTGTCTGCCGAGGATCAGCTGCCAGGGGCTCAAGTGACACGGTGCTGTCACCACGGGCCGTCGTCCCACACGGCAGGCCCAAGCCTCACTGTGCTACAAATTGAAGTGACACACAAATATGTATCTGGACATGGGCACTGGTGAGGCCCTGGCTGTGGGTAAGATGGAGAAGTTAGATGAGCAGGGGTGGGACATGCGAGCAGCCAGGCAGGTAGGGTACCATGCCCTTTGGGGCTTCATGCTTTTGATTGCAATATGCCTGACAGGATAATGGAATGTCATTCTGCCAGCTCTCGAGCTGGTTAGGGACAGTTTATTTATTGATTGACTTTCTTTGTAAATTATCAATCTTTTTAATACTCCAGTCAGTGAGACATTACTTATGCAATAATATACTAATGTGTTGTCATGAAGCAGGCACATCTTTAATCAGGTCTCGTGTGTCTCAGAAGTCGCATATCTGGGAATGAAATTATTTTCTAAGCTGTAGACTTAAGGCTGTGCACACAGGCTAAGCTACAAGATGATGGAGTCTTGGTGGCATTGCATAGTGCATAGTACTGTGATGTTGACACAGAGATACTGATGTAAATGACTATGTTTTAATATAACAAGCATGCACACATTCTTAAGTTGAAACAAAAAAAGGTAGAAATATGTAAATATGCATAACAACAGAGAGTTTTCTGTTGCAGTGATGGTGAGGCTAATAAACCTTAACTGCACTATAAACTATTTAGTCAATAGTCTTTTATTCTTGCAAAAAAGTATCTAATTCCAAACATTAACTATTAGAAACTTTGACGAAAATATTCAATAATACCAGCCCACTATATTATACATGCTTTGAAGATAAGAACATTGACTTCTAGTGATTATATAGCCTGTTCTAAGACTCAGTTTTGTACTTTGAACCCTGAAGGTATTGTCTTTTTTTTTTACAATACTGTTTGCAATAATGTTGTACCTACTTAAGGGTTACAGTTTCAATATACATTCTGTAATAATCAATCAAGGTATTTAGCATATCCATCACCTCATACATATGTCATTTATTTGTGAGAACATTCAAAATCCTCTTTTAGCTGTTTTGAAAAATGCAATACAGTATTGTTAATTCAAGTCACTCTACTGTAAGAGCATCAGACCTTATTCGGCCCAAAAGTGTAAATTTGTACCCATTAACTCATCTCTAGACATTAGATCCTCCCTCCTCCTCTCCTCTCCCAGCCTTTAGGAATCACTATTCTACCCTCTGTTTCCATGAGATCACCTTCTTTAGATTCCACATGTGGTAATTCTTCTGTGCCTGGCATTTAGCATAATAACTTCCAGGTTTGTCTAAGTTGCTGCAAATGGCAGGATTTCATTCTTTTTATGCCTAAATAGTATTCTGTTGTGTATAAACAACACATTTTCTTTATTCATTCATTATGGACACTTTGGTTTATTCTATATTTTGGCTATTGTGAATACTGCCACAATAAAACATGAAAATGTAGCTATCTTTTTGACATATCAATTTCATCTCCTGTAGTGAAATTGCTGCGTCATATGGTGGTTCTAGCTTTAATTTTTTGAGACACTTTCATACTGTTTTCTGTAATGATCGTACTAGTTTACATGCCCACCAACAGTGTTTAAGAGTTCCCCTTTCTCCACAACCATGCCAGTATCTTTTTTTTTTTTACTTTTAATAATAACTATTCTAATTGTAATGAGGTAACATCTCATTGTGGTTTTGATTCACATTTCTTTGATGACTAGTGATGTTGAACATTTTTTCATAAACCTTTCAGTCATTTGTATGTCTTCTTTTGTGAAATGTCTATTTAGGTCTATTGTTTATTTTTAAATAGAATGATGTGTTTTTTTGGCTATTGAGTTGTTTGAGTTTCTTAAATATTTTGTATATTAACCTCTTGTCAGATTCATAGGTTACAAAAAACTTTCCCCTATTATGTAGGTTATCTCTTCACTGTGTTCATTGTTCCCTTTTTTGTGCAGAAGGTTTTTAGTTTGATGTAATCCCATTTGTTTACTTTTGCCTGACTGCCTATGCTCTTGAGGTCCTAATCCTCCCCCAAAATCTTTGCCTAGACCAATGCTATGAAGTGTTTCCTCTATATTTTCTTCTAGTATTTTCATTATTTGGGTCTTACGTTTAAGTCTTTAGTCCTTTTTGAGTTGATTTATTTATATGGTGAAAAATAGGGTCTAGTTTCATTCTTCTGCATGTGAATATCCACCTTCTCCAGCACTATTTGTTGAAAAGATTGATCTTTCCTCAATGTGTGTTCATGGTTCTTTTGTCAAAAATTAATGGGTTGTAAGTATATGGATTTATTTCTGCATTCTTTTTTTATTTTTTTAATCAATATTTTTTATTTTGATATTGTGGGGTACAGTTTAGGGTTAGGTATAAAAATATGCTTCGTTCAGGCACCCTTGTTGATAAGGGGTGTCTCTCTGTTCCCAGACAGATATCGACTACCGTTAATCCCACCTCCCTTCCCCTCCCCCCCATAGTTTCCCACCACTGTCAGTCTTTTTTTTTTTATAGTATTATGGTGGGTGTTCAAGGTCCACTATATGAGTGAGAACATGTGATACTCAAGTCTTTGTTTCTGTGAGAGATCACTCAGTATTATTGACTCTAGTTCCATCCAGGTTGCTGCAAAATTCATGATTTTGTTTTTTTTTTTATGGCTGCATAGTATTCCATCATGTATTATTTCTGGATTCTTTATTCTGTTATTTTGGTCTGTGTGTCTACAAAATAGTACCATGCTATTTTGTGAACCCAGTAGATATAAAAGATGTTTAACAATCAAATAAAGTTCCTGCAGTGTTGTAATGAAATAGTTCATGAAGTTCATTAATTCAAATAGTTCATTAATTCAGATATTCTCTGGTAATTCTGAAACTGCTATTCTCCTAAGAAATTTTCTTCACTATTTCAATACATAAGAAAATAATGAATCAATGTTTTCTTGTTTTATGGGGATCTTTAACATCATCATACTGTGGTGTGTCTTTCTCAAGAGAAAGTATATTCAGATAAAGATACAAGTTAACCCAATGGACCATGATGTCCAACTCCCAAGCAGTGGATGTTCCTCAACTGCTGTGCAATGTCCTACCAAACAGTGTTTCAGTTCACCATCAATTCTGGCTGACTCTAGAGCACTTCTGAGGTTGTCAAGTGATCCTCATTTGGATTTTAATATAAAAATTATTTCGTGTAGTCCTGAAAATTAGTAATATTGTAACCATTGCTTGTAATTTCAGTTCCCGTGACATACGATGTGTTCCTTTTGAGATGCTCAGCATATAGGATTTAGTCTACAATCAAGTTTTTGGTTTCTTCTTCAGGCCCATCCTGTACAGTTGTCATGAATGTAAATTGTTCTAGGGAAGGGCTCTCAAAAATAGTGTATAATAAATAATTATCTCACTGTCTGTAAAAATGACATGGACCAATGTAAGAACCATTTTTAAAATGTAGAAGAAACTTTCTCTGAATTATTTGTCAATAAATCTTTATTGAATACAATAAACTACACATAATTCAAGTATACAATACAGTAAGTTTTCATCTGCATTAATACCTATGAAACTATCACCTCAATCATGACAACGAAAAGTAATTCCCCAATTTTTTTTCATCTGTCTTTTTTCACTCAGCATAATTATTTTTAAATTTATCTACGCTGCTGCATAATTACCCCCTTCTATTGCTAAACAGCATTTAATTTGCATGAATATACAATTGTTGATCCATTCATCTGTTGCTGGACATTTAGGTTGTTTCCAATTCTTAGCTATTCCAAAAAATAAGACTGCTATGGAGATTCACTCCTAGGAATAGAATGGTTGGATCTGTGTTCCAAAGTGGCTACACCATTTACATTCCTTCCAGAAGTAGGTACACCATGTCCTCTCCAAAACCTGGTATGGTCAGACTTGCTGGCACGTGGAAAGACAATCTTATATAGAAAAGCCATTTATTTGTCTATATTTATCTTAAATATTGCAACCTTGCTAAATTCATATGTGAGTTACAATAGCTATATTGTAGATTACTTTGGATTTTCTACTTAGAAGATTAAGTTGACTGCAAATATTGAATCTGGATGCCTTTTATTTTTCTTTCATTATCACACCAGCTAGAACCCTTAGCACAATGTTGGAAACAAGTGATGAGAGAGCACATCTCTGTCGTGTTCTCAGTCTTAGTGGGAAAGTTTTCAATCTTTCACCATTTAAATATGTTAGCTAAATTTTTTCTGTAGATGCCCTTTATCAGGTTAAGGTTGGCTAAGAGTGTCAACAATGAATGTTAGATTTATCAAATTTTTTTTCTGTGTCTACAAAGATAATGATATAGTTTTCTTATTCTAGTTTTTTAATTGATTGATTCTGAAATGCTAAGTCAATTTTGCATT
The DNA here is from genome assembly GCF_000164805.1 of Carlito syrichta. NCBI lineage: Eukaryota > Metazoa > Chordata > Mammalia > Primates > Tarsiidae > Carlito > Carlito syrichta. Next base: position 407,316 of record NW_007260569.1, on the reverse strand, counting down.
CTGGGATAAACTCCACTTGGTTCTGAAATGTTGGTTTATGGCTATACATAATATCTCTTTCTGATTTGGGTATCAAAGTAAAACTTGCTTCAAAGAATTGACTGGGGAATAGTCCCTCTTCTTCAATTTTTTGGAGAAGTTTTTGTAGAACTAGTGCTAATTTTTTTTCTTAAATGTTTCTCAGGGTTCACCAATGAAGACATCTGAGCCTGGAGTTTTCTATGTGGAAAACTTTTAACCATAAATTAATTAGTTTAATAAACATGAAACTGACCAACCTTTCCTTTTCTTCTGAGTGAGTTATAGTTGTTTGTGTCTTTCATGAAATTGTTCATCCAGGTCATCATCTAGCTTGTCAAATTGACTGGCATATGCTTGTTCATAATATTTATCTATACTTACTTTAATACTTGTAAAATCTTTAGTGGTGTCATCTGTCTCATTTCTGGTATTGATAAATTGTCCTCTCTGCTTTTTTATTGATCGTTCTGTCTAGAGGTTTATCAATTGTATTGATCTCAAAAAAAAAAAAACCCCTGGTTTTTGTTTCAATGATTTCTTTTCTATTGTATTTCTGTTTTCTATCCATTGATGCCTGCTCTAATCTTTATTATTTCCTGTCTTCTGCTTACTTTGAATTTAATTTGCTCTTCTTCCTCTACTTTCTTAAGGCAGAAGATGAGTTATTATCTTTTTCTTCAATATATGCATTTAATGCTAGGCATTTCAGCCTAAATGTAAACTTAGCCGCACCACACAAATTTCAATATGATGTATTTTCTAATTTCCAGTTTTAATTTTAATTTTTTCTTTGATTCACAGTTTTTTGTTTGTTTTTCTTTTAGAAATACATTGTTTAATTTCCAAGTATTTGGGGATTCTGTAGACTTTTTTCTGTTACTGATTTCTAATTTAATTCAATTCCTTTCAGGGAAACTATATTATAGGTTTGAATCTTTTAAAATACATTCAGGTTTTTTTTATAGTTCAGGATATAGTATATCTTGATAATTGTTCTTTGTGCTTTTGAAAACAGTGTGTATTTTGCAGTGGTTGGATAGAATGTTCTATTAATATCAATAAGGTGAAGTTGGTCAGTAGTATCAATCCAGTCTGATTTTTTATCTAAATCTTCTAAAAACTACTGGGATAAGGGTCTTGAAATCTTTGGCTATAATTTTTATGTATTTACTCTTTTTGCAGTATTATCCATTTTTGCTTCATGATTTTTGAGGCTATGTTATTAAGTACATAGATGTTTAAAATTGTTATGTATTCCTATTCAGTTGGGCTTTTATCATTATTAAATGACTTTTTATTCCCTTTTAATATTATTTTCACTGGAGTCTACTTTTATATTTGTATGCCCACACCAGCTTATTTCTGTTAAGTACTAGCATGATATTATTTTTCATTATTTTGTTATTAATCTATCTGTGCCTTTATGATTAAAGTGTGTATGTCTGTGTGTTTTGAGGGTAGATATAGTTGTCTTATTTCTTTTATCTAATTTGACAGTCTCTGTCTTTTTGTTATACTATTTAGACAAACAACATTTAATATGATTATTGATATTGTTAGAGTTGTCTCCCATCTGACTATTTGTCCTCTGACTGATTTATCTGTTTCTTATTTACTTATTTTTATGACTTTGTTGGTGTTAAATGTCTGTTTTATTTCATTCTTTTGACTTATTCACCATAACACTTTTTGTCTGTTATTTTAGTGGCTGTTTTAAGTTTTATAGTACTGTATATGTATGCAGAATAATGACTCTCAAAGATATCCATGTTATACTTCCTAAAATATGTGGACATATTACATTACATAGTAAAGATAATTAAAACTGCAGATGAGATTAAAATTGCTAATCAGCTGACCTTATGATAAAAAGATTATCTGCTGGTCTAATAATATAAGTTCAGTGTTATTAGTGCTGTGATGTGAGAAAGACTCAACTGATTATTTATGACTTCAAAGTTGGAAGAGAAGCTATGAGCCAAGGAGTAAAGGCAACCTCTAGAAGCTGGAAAAAGCAAGAGAATGCATTCTCCACTATGAGCTCAAGAAAGCTAAGCAGCCCTACTGAGACCCTAATTTTAGCCAAATGAGTTCCCTCTAGACTTATCCTTATAACTATAAGATAATAGATTTGTGTTGTTTTAAGTCACTGAGGTATTTTTGGTAATTTGTTATAGCAGCAATAGAAAACTAGACATCCTTAATTCACCACAGTCTATCTTCAAATGTCACTATTTCACTTACATATAAGAACCTTATAATTGTTTGATTTCATTTTTCCTCTCTTGACCTATGTGCTATTATTACTGTCATAAATTTTGTTTTTATGTATGGTATAAACCTGGCATTACATTGCCATTATTTTTGTTTCAAGTCAATTTTTTTATTTCAGTTGGAGTCTCGCTCTGTTGCCCAGACTAGAGTGCAGTGGCTACTCCCAGCCACCGCAGCTTCGACCTGCTGGGCTCCGGCAATCCTTCTGCCTCAGCCTTCCAAGTAGCTGGAACTACAGGCATGCTCTACCATGCCTGGCTAATTTATTTTTATTTTTTTATTTTTTAATGTAGAGATGAGGTCTCGCCAAGTTGCCCAGGCGGGTCTCGAACCTGCGGGCTCAAGCAATTCACTCAACTCAGCCTCCCAAAGCACGGGATTACAGGGTGATTCACTGAGCCCGGCTCAAGTCAAATATTTTAAAAAGGGTTTTAAATAAGAAAAAAGCTTTCATTGGAGTACCCATGTAGTCATCATTTCATGTGTGTCATTTTTTAATGTAGATCTATATGTAACATTGTACCTACAAAAAACTTTTTTATTACTATTTTTTTTTATGTTCAGTTCTCCTGGTGATGAATTCTGTCAATTTTTGTATGTCTAAAAAATTCTTCATTTTTGTCTTCATTTTCAAAAGATATCTTTGCTAGATTTAGAACTCTGCATTGATGCAGCCACAAAAAAAACCACAATTATGAACCTCACAGCAACCTGGATGGAATTAGTCTATAATACTCAGTGATTTTATCACAGAAACAAAGATCTGAGTACCACATGTACTCACTCATAAGCAGACCCTGAACATTTATCATAATACTATAAGAAAGGGATTGGCAGTAGTGGGACACTGCCGAGGGGAGGGGGGGACATAACATCAATAAGTGTACCTACATATTACCTGTACAATGACCACATATGTACCTAACCCTGAACAGTATCCCACATTTTTAAAATAAAAAATAAGAGAAAAAAAAGAACTCCACATTGACAGTATTTTCTCCCAGATTTTAAAAATAATTTTAAAATAGTTTTAAAATAATTCCCACATTTTAAAAATAAAATAAAATTCCCACATTTTTAAAATAAAAAATAAGAGAAAAAAAAGAACTCCATGTTGACAGTCTTTTCTCCCAGATGCTCCTCCACTGTCTTCTTACTTGTATGGTTTCTGCCATACAACCTTAAGTTTTTCTTACCTTTGTTCTTCTGTATATTAGATATTTTACTTTCAATATAGTACAATAATCTATTATAATGTTATATTTTATTTTAAGATTTTTTACCAGTTTTTAAGCATTTTAATACAATGCCTTATACATTTATTTACTTACTTTTTATTTATTTATTTTTGTTTTATTTTGTTGAGCTTCTTGAACTTCTAGGTGCATTGTTTTTATTAACCGTGTTACACTTTTGCCCATTAATACCTCAAGTAATTTTTCCCTCTTATCTCTCTCCTCCCATGGTGACTCCAGTCATCTGTATTTTGGCTGTTTGAAGTTGTTCCTCAGCCACTTATGTCCATTTCTAAAAATTATTTTCCCTCTCTTTAATTTGGCTAATTTCTATTGAAAATTCTTCAGACACACTAATTTGATTTTCTCTAATAGTTAATCTGTCATTATCTCATTCAGTGTATGTTTTATTTCATATAATATGACTCTGATCTTTTAGAACTGCCACTTGGATTTTTTAAGAAACACATTTTATATCTCTACTAAACTTTCTAAACATATAAATTATAGTTTTAATAACTTTTATTTCTAATAGTAAAATTTACATTCTGGTCTTTATCTACTAAGATCTAACATCTGTGTCAGTTCTGGGTTGTTTCTGGTGATGATTTTTTTTATCACTATGCATCCTATGCTCCTTTTTTGAAGGTGTGGTAACTTTTCATTAGACACCAGACACTGAATCCTACCTTGTTGGATGCTGCATTTATGGGCATGTATTTTCCTATAAATATTCCTCATTTTTTTTTCTTGGAATCAGTTAATTATGTTATTTGGAAATACATTGATCCTTATAGATCTTGCTTTCAAAATTGGTCAAATGAGACCAGAATAGTGTTTATTCTGGGACCTGTATTTCCTCACTAATAAGGCCCTTTTAATTATTCTACTGAGTCTCAAGAATTATGAAGTTTTCTAGTCAGCTGTTTGCAATGGACAGAATTCCTGGTTCTCTGTAAATGCTGGGTATTATGACCTCAAATCCTGTAATGGGTTGAGGAGCTTCTGTGAGTGCATGTGCAAGATAACAAGGAGGACCCTCTGTAGACCCCCTGAACGCTCCCTCAGTACAGATCCTTCTTGTCTGATATCCTGAGCCACGACTTTTAGCCACTTTGGTCTCTCTGGATTTTCAGCTCCATTTCCTCTGCTCAGGAAGATCTCGGTCTGCCCTTGGCTGCCCCTCTAAGACCATGCCTGGAAACTCTCTTAAGGCCGTGTATTGGGGAAATCATGGGCCCTACCGCATTCGTTTCGTAATCAATGTTAGCAATCAGTGTCTTCTGTTGCCTGCTGACCGGTACCTTAAAAATTGTTGTTTCTTATATTTTGTCTGATTTTTGGCTGCTTAGGAAGGAAGGTAAATCCAATCCCTCAGCCTGAAGCAGAATTATGTTTCCCAGACTGGTCTTGAACTCCTGGACTCAAGTAATCTTCCTGCTTCAGTCTCTCAGGTAGTTGAAACTACAGGTGTGCACCACCACGTTGGACATTTTTTTTTCTATTTTTATACTGACAGGGTTTCGCTATGTTGTCCAAGCAGATCTTGAACTTTTGGGCTCGAGAGATCCTCCTGCTTTGGCTTCCCAAAGTACTGGGATTACAGGAATGAGGCACTGCTCCCAGCCAGTTGAATAATTTTCTGTTGGTTTATCTGTAACATGCGACGTGCTGACTTAACAAAAATGAATGAGGATATAAAATTAATACATGCTTTTGTCTCTCCTCTGGATCTTAGGTCCAGGATTTTAAATATTAAAGGTAGAGTGTTAAGAGAAATGAACTCAGACAGCTTGTTGGTCAGTGGTCGTAGAATGTCAGGTGGCTCCCTTAAATGTTGTGGGGCTCAGTTTCCTCACATCGACTCATTACACCAGGGTCCTGTCATGAACCACTCAATGTCGTAAACCTTTTAGGAAACATAAAGTACAGCATAAATTCTAAATAACAGCATGATCAATTCCATCTTGTTTAAAGCCATTAGAAGTGTTGTCAAATGCAGGCGGGCTTAAGGCTGCATTTTGTTGTTGTTGTTTGTTTAGCTGTACTTCAATTTTCCAGGGCCTCTTTGAGTATCATTAAATCTTATAAATGTGGCTGTCAGCCTCCAATTTACTAGGTGTCTTTTTTTCAGAAATGGTAAAGACAAGGAAGATAAAGGAAATTCCAGCAATTCTGAAATAAAGTTAGACTCTCTGTGCCTCTCATTGAGAGTACTAAGTATTTTATAATTGATGTATATCCATATTGCCAATAAGACCTCATAAAAGATTGAGAGCACACACTTTTATTAACATGAATATGAAATAAATATTTTCTGGGCACAAAACAACCTTAGTTCAAAAAGTCTTATTTGGTTAACTATAGTTTCCACACAGCTGTGGGTTCCAGAAATTCTCTTATGTAACCAGATGATAGGGTTCCCTTGTTTTAAGCATTAGGATTCCAGGAGCTGCAAAGCCAAGCTATCACATCTGACTGATGTGGGGGACACTAGTGGCGACCCCCACACCATTCTTTCCCTCTCCCTGACTTCTGTAGGGGGTCACCTGTGGTTCTGGGAACCTTCTCCACAACCAGATGCAAAATTGCATCCCAAGCTATTCCATTGCCACTGGTGTTGGTTTAAAGGCATTCATAACACCTAGGCCTAAATGATTCTCGACATGTTTACTGGACATAGTGGGGGAAACTGAGTTCTCCTGTTGGACACTAATAAAGCCCCTGGAAGCCAGCCTGCAACTATACCAGCAGGCAGCATGGAGATGAGAGGAGAGAGATGGAGGAGAAGAGGTCAAGGTGGGCATTGAGGCCCAGGTGAAGCTGGCTGTCAATCTGCCCTCCCTTCGGTCTTCTCATTTATATAAGCCAAGAAAGACCATAGCTCTTGTTTTAGTTACTTTTGAAGTACCTATTTGTTGTTGTTTTGAGTATTGCTACAGCAGTATAGATCAACATCTCAGAAACAAGAACAATTGCAGTAGTTTCAGAATAGCTAATATAGAAATCATTCAACATAACATTTTTCTGGTGAGTAATCAGTACGTCAGAAACCACAGTTCTGTTCATGCTAGGCCACAGCTACACTGAATGCTTAATGAAGTCAAAATTCAAACTTATGCTGCTCTCCTCCACCTTCTATTTTGTAACAACTTTGCTGCTACTCACAGCCAGCCTGACCTTGCAAACTCCCATCCCAAATTTAGGCATCTTGCATGGTATCTTTCTTCTGGGAAGCATTTCCTTTCTCGATTAGGTGCTTCTGTTTAATGCTTCAATTATCCCATGCACATGCAGCCATCACGGAACCCAACAACATCTTTGTTATTGCTCTGTCTTCCTGCCTTCCTCGCTAGACTCTGAGCAGGCCAAGGATAAGAAATGTGTTTGATTTTGTATCATCCTGAATAAGCCTCATGCTTGACACATAATAGGTACTCAGTAATTAATTGTTGAGTGAATGAATGAATGAACAAATGCACAAAGGCATGAATGAGCATTTGTCTGGGGCAATAAACAATGTAGGATAATGGCATTACGCGTGTACTGTCATCAATGCCATAATTTCAGAAATGCAGTGATTTAACTGTAAAGAGTTTTAAGCTTGGTTGAAGTTTGCAGTCTTGATCAAAAGCTAATTAACTCTGAAGCTGTCTATTGACCTAGGCTGGCAGCTGATAGTATAAGAAGGTGTCTGCTTAAAACACTTTTCTAGGTTATGATGTTGATGGCTGTGAGATTGCGCAGGAAGGACTTAATTGTGACATGGCTTCCTCTACTGACCCAGGTGGATAGTAGACACACACCATTCAGCTTGCTTGGTGTTGATCTCTGGTTTCTGCTCCTGTTTACTGGATCATCCTTTGTAGCAGGTGTTAAATACTTTGAGTATCCCTGCCCCCCTCCCAATGTATTCTGGTAGAGACTTTCCAACGCCAGCACAGTTTATGGCTGCATGCTGGCCTCCTCCATGAGATGATGAGGTACCTGAAAGCTTATTTCTCTGTCTCCCTGACCACCTAGACACCAAGTAGGCACCCAAAAATGATTGCTGAATGATGACTAAGTGAATACATGCCATGATATCAATGCTAATGTATCGGTTACTTTTGTCACAAGAGCATCCGTGTGTTGTAGAGTTAACAGTTAAGAGTATCTATAACATCTTTGGTGTCAGGCCCCTACAGAAAAGTAGAAGCTGGTGTTAGCTGGGTAATCACAGCAAAACATATCTATAATTTGTCAAATCTTTTGGGCATTTTCCAAATTCCTGCATATACACAAAGAGTTAAATCAAGCAAAACAAATCTATCTGTGAAAGTATCTTCAAATTTAAGTGTTTCTTAAAGGATATTGATCCACCACCTTTTTAATTACCTTAGAAATGTGTGATCTGAGCCAGGCTCGGTGGCTCAGCTTGTAATCCCGTGCTTTGGGAAGCTGAGGTGAGTGGATTGCCTGAGCCCGTGGGTTTGAGACCTGCCTGGGCAACTTGGCAAGACCTCATCTCTACAATAAATTAAAAAATTAGTCGGGTGTGGTAGCGCGTGCCTGTAGTTTCAGCTACTTAGAAAGCTGAGGTGGAAGGATCGCCAGAGCCCAACAGGTAGAGGCTGTGGTGGCCAGGAGCATGCCACTGCACTCCAGTCTGGGGGACAGAGTGAGACTCCAACTCAAAAAAAAAAAGAAAAGAAATGTGTGATCTGATATTAAAAAAATAAATCAGTATAATCTAAGTCTTTTAAAAAGTCTGTTCATCTAAATAAAACATTTAAAAAATGAAAGTTTCAAGGAGTTTTCTGAATTTTATGTCATGACTTTTGCTATGAGCCAACTTCGCCTTTCAATTATTTGCTAGGACACCATTCATTTAATCCTTTAACATTTGTTCATATAGGAAAAGGAAATAGTAAGAAAAACAAACTAGCCCTCACTTCTAGTCCCTTGTTTATTTATTGGTTTAATGAAATTATGTAGTTGCATATAATTGCAAATGTCATTTATTATAGCATATTATTTCTATTACCTAAAAGAATGGAGGGAATATCTTATTCCTGGAAGGAAAATAGGAGATAGGAAATAAACTAAACTATGTGAATTATTAGGAGTAAAAACATAATCAGTCAGAGAGAAGAATGTTCTCTTGTTTGTCCCCATGATGTAGGAAATGCCGCAATGGCACCAACTGGCTCGGTCATAGTAAAATACCCTGTCTATACAAACATCAGCTTTCCTAGTTTTCAGGAATAATTTTAATATCTAAAGTAAATAGTGTTCATGATTTCCACAGAAGTTGCTCAGTGTCTACAAAAGTCTTCTCTTTAGCCCAGCAGGTGGTCCCAAATCTGGTACACCACTGCTTTGCAAATATAGTTTTATTGAAACACAACTACGCACTTTCATTTCCATATTTTTGTTTGCTGCTTCTGCACCATGATGACAAAGGTCAGTGTTTACGACACAAAATGCGATCTGCAAAACCTATCACATGGACCACCCGGCCCTGTGTTTAAGTTTGCTGACCCCAACCTTAAACAATAGCTCATCAATAGAATTGTTGACTTCATGAACTAGGAAAGGGTAGATATAAGAAAAGTAGCATTAATGTATCATTGGGCAAGAGAGAGGAGATCCTGACAAAAGTCTGATATATATATAATAAGAAAGATTTTTTTGAACACTTAAGATTTTCCAAGCATTGTCCTAGGTGCTGTACAAGAAGTACCTCACTTTTCTTAACAAAATCCCATATACAAAGCACATACAATAAGTGTGTTCATTCCCAAGTGGGAAAACTGAGGTAAGTGGACTGTCTCTCCTCAAGGTCTCCCACAGAGTGAGAGACAAAACCAAGCAGACCCTAGGGCTCCTCCAAATCCTCCAAATTCTGTGTTTCTCATGTGTGGATAAGTCTGGGACAAAACAACCGAGACATTCAGTTACCTGAGAACACTAAATACTGTCCCTGGTGCTGACCCTGGGTTGTGCTTTCAAGTAGATTCTTATAACCGTGGGTGTATTTGGGAGAAAACAGATGCTCAGAGCTAGGAAGAGATGTGCGTGAAGCGGTGCGCTGGGGAGATATTAAATGAAATTCCTAGGGCAGAATCCGTAGGGCACCAAAGTTCTGCACTTGTTACTCCAGTTCGGCCTTCTTCGTGACTGTCTCTGCAGAGATTGAATCACTACCCACAGGCATGGCCTTGAGACCACAGGGATGTCCCTCAGGCTGTCTGTGAGCTCTACCTCCTGACAAACAGTCACAGTTCACTCGACTTGCTCTGCCTGACCACAGGTTGGGACTACTGGTACTTATGCCTCCATTTCTAGTTTCCTATTTTTGTGATGTCACAACTCCACCTACACTTCCCCTAATGCTTCAGTCTACACCATCCTCCACATCTGAGGCATCTCCACCCGGATCCTGCACTCCACATCTGAGGGGAATCTCCACCAGAAGACTGCACCCTTTTGAGGGGAATCCCTTGGGGACCTCACCTTGTCTGGCCTTTCTGCCCTTCCAGGCCAGCCTCAGGGTCTCAGGGACTGGTTTCTCAGGGCTTTGCTGAGATGACTTAACTCCTAGATGCCTATTTCTCTCCCCTCTCAGGTGGGGGCCATAGGAGCTACACCATGTCTGGTGTAGTATGTTTAGGAGGAGCCTGTGGCAGTGATGCAGGCTGTGAGTTGACGTTCCGGCTGCCCTTCCACAAGCTTCCATGTGGCCATGGCCCACTCTCAACAAGACCCAGTGGGCAGCTCTTCTCAGCAGAAGCGCAGCTGACCCAGTTCAAACTCAGCCAAGTTTGGTCAAGACCACTCACCCATTGTGTGTTAGACTTAAAACATAAAACCCAACTTGTGGTTACTATTCCTTTAGGGAACTAAGGCAAGAACTTGTTATAGAATAATTTAGGGAAAGTGATGGTCCCATATCATAATCATCTCTAAATGATTTGTGCAAAAATGGAAACACTTAGCTGTTATCAAAGCGGTGAGTACTGGCAGGGAATAATTGCACTTTAGAATCTCTTGAATTGGCCACATTCACAAAAGACCCTTTGAGAATGTTTTCCAGATGTAGAAACTGGAGACCTCAAAATGCAGTTCCTCAAGTGTTTTGACTGATAAAGAAATGAACGAGTAATAGGAAAAATAACGCCAGCCATCAGGTTTGGCTGAGAGTGAGTGTGAAGTTTTCTGAACACGTGCATGTGTGTGTGTGTGTGCGCGCGCGCGTGCATGTCTCTGTATGCATGTGTGTAAATATGTGCACACAGACATATACTTACACACAGGATCCACTTGCTGTTCAGTACTTGTGCATGTGTGTGTGAACGTGTATACCTATAAGTATGTGTGTATGTGTGTGCATATGTTCGTGTGCACGCATGTGCATGTGTGTATATGCATGCAAGTGTGTTCACAGACATGTGCTTACACACAGAATCCACTTGCTGCTCAGTACATGTGCATGTCTGTGACTGAACGTGTGTGGATGCATGTGTATATGCATCTATGCATGTGTGTGTGCATGTGCACAGACATAGGCTCACACATGATCCGCTCACTGCTCAGCATGTGTGCATGCAGCTGTATCTTCAGTGTCCAAGTATCTCTTTGGTTGTCTTTGGCCAGGCTACAGTAAAAGGCTCAACCACCCAGATTTCTAGACACACCAGAATGGAGGGATGCAAACACACAGCCTCTGACAGCTTGCAGGGTGGGCACAGTTAACAAGCCCTACAGCTGGCGGATCTGTGTAGACATAATTGCACGCGAATGGCGGGGGAGCTGGGAACCAAGGAAGAAATAAAATGGATAACAAGCGAGGGGAGAGTCACACTGTAACTGGCAGCGCATTTCCCTTCCGCAGAGTGAGCCTCGTGGCTGGAGGCAGTGTCTGTGTGCCGCTCGACTCCCAATCCATATCGCAAACAGCTTCCAGATGCTCCGTCCCCAACCTACTCGGGATTCCTGCCCTTCACAGATGCCTCCCATGAGGGGGGTCTGTCTATGAGTAAAGCGGGGTGGGTTTTGCTAATCATTCATTTCCAATCTTCCTGACGGGGATTTTTATTAATAAATTCACTTCATCTGTCTCTTTGCTTAGGAAGAATTTGATCACTTAGTCATGTGAGAGGAAGAAGGACGGCTGGGGAAGCTCGTTGCTTGTGCATGGGTGAGTTTTCATTGTGCACACTCTCTTGATGACATGCTAGAGATGTACCAAAATGCAGAGTGACATCTGCCCAAAGGCTTCCAGGTGAGCATGGCCATGTGAGGAGCTGGAAGAGAACCCCCACTCATGACTCTGGAGGCAGGATGGACACCCTGTCCCTGTGTCCCACCTCCCTGGGGACATCCTGCCTAGCCCAAGGGCTGTAAGATCGGCCAGATGGGCAATGTACACTGGTGGAATTGAGATCAGCCCCAGAGCCCCGCCCTCCCCACTGAAGACCTCCTGGCAAGGCCCTCACAACCTTGCCCCAACACAAGCTCATTTAATTGAGATACATGAAGAAATCCCTTCCTGTGTCCTGGTATTTGCATAGAACAGCAAAGAACCTGGACTTTCTTTCCCTCTCTTCCATTTCCAGGTCCTACTTCTATTCACGTCAACATGCTGTCCTACTATGCAAAATGTGAAATGATCTCCTTAGACCAAGAAAGAAAATGCTGGTGCTGATTAATTCCCTTTGTGAGAAATCAGCTCCAACTCTGCCACATCCTAGCAGGGAACTCCATTAACTCTTCTCTAGGCAACTTCTCCCCTGTCTCTTCTGTTCTCTGAATCCCAATTTCACTCTCTGGCCTTCAGCTGTTAGCCCAAGCTTTTGATTCCAAAGAAAATGGACATGATCAAAATCAAATGTCCCCCAGTTCCCCCATCCACCCACAATGCTCGGCTCCCTCCATATGAACCTCCTCAAGGAAGAGTGGAGCCCCTCATCCTCTTAGCTAGTCCTTGTTCCAGGCTCCTCCCTCTCCCCAGGCAGCTCTTCCTCTGGCTTTCAGCAATAGCCTCCCCTCCTTCCATTCCTCTTTCTTCCTACACCCAGCCTGGGAGAACTTGCTGTCTCCCCTCCCTGCCTGCCCTCCTTCTCTTAATGGCACAGCGTGGCCAGATGCACATGTTTGGCTCCTGGCTTAGATCCATCTCCATTCCAAATGACCCTCACGTTGTCTGCGTGGTTCTAGAGCCAGACATCATGCCTCTGCTCCATGTGGCCACTTTCTTGCCAAGTACAAGGACTGGGGACTCCCCTGCCAGTTCCCACGCTGGTTCGTTCACCCTACAGCCATGCCCCGGGTGTTCCCAACACACTTTTGCCTGGGGTTGCACACTCCACAGCAAGGACCCAGCACTGCCCTATGCAACGGGGCAAACACGGCTTTTCCAGAAGTTTCTATGCATGCCAAGATTATCTCCTCTAAATTGTTCCCCTGTCACCCAACCCTCGGCTGGCACAGGAATAATTGCTGTCCATTTACCTGTTTTCCTCCATGCCTTTCACAAGTCCTCTGTCACAGTGAATTAGTTGACTCTCACAGTTGATGTGTTTCTTAAGGGCAGAACCCCTGCACTGGGCATGATAATCTTGAGATGCATATTTTTCGGATAACTGTACTTGACAATGCTGGAGCCCAGTGAGGTTAGTTGGCTTGTCTTAGACCCTAGAGCCAGGAAAAAGGTGAGAGCAGGAACAGCCCAGGTCTTCTGTCTAAGCCCTTGGGGTGGTTACCTACCCCACACAGCCGCACCTCACCAGATTCCAAGTCCAGGTAGCCCATCATTGCTGTGTTATGAAGGATTAATACTGTCTTTAAGAGCAGAAACGATCATCTTTCGGAATACATTATTGTTGCAGCATGTCTTTGAGCTAAGGCATCCTTGTGTTATCCAACTGTACTGGGGTGAATAGTGTCCTCCAAAATTCATGCCCACCCAGAACCTCACTCTGTGACTATAGTTGGAAGTGGGGTCTTTGCATATGAAATGCCAACATGACATCACTGACCTGTGCCTCCTGAGGGCTAGATTTGGCTGTGCCCTAGTTCAACAACAGATATCTTTTTTTTTTTTTGAGTTGGAGTCTCACTCTGACACCAAGACTGCAGTGACACGCTCCTGGCCACCGCAGCCTCGACTTGCTGGGTTCCAGCGATCCTTCCGCCTCAGCCTTCCAAGTAGCTGGAACTACAGGTGTGCGCTACCATGCCCGGCTAATTTTTTTGATTTATTGTAAAGATGAGGTCTCACTAAGTTGCCCAGGCAGGTCTTGAACCCTCAGGCTCAGGCAATCCAGTCACCTCAGCCTCCCAAAGCATTGGGATTACAGGCTGAGCCACCAGAGCCCGACTCAGGTGTCTTTTTAAGAAGAGAGAAACTTGAACACAGACACAGAGAGGATAATGTCATGCAAAGATACAGGGTCACACACAGGGAGAAGCCTCATGAAGATTCAGTAATAGCATATATGTGTCCATGAGCCCAGGATTGCTGCAACCTCCTATAGCTGGAATAGGGGAGGCAGGATCCTCTTCTAGGACCTTCAGGGAGAACAGAGAACTGTGTGAGAGAGTAAATTTCTGTTTTCTAAAGTCCATCCTGCTGTGGTCATTTGTTACAGCAGCCTTGGGAGTCTAATATACCAGTTGAATTGTCACAAGTGCAAAGCTTATGTTTAAAGCTTCTGTTTAACTTATGTTGGCTATCTTCAGCCATCAGGCTTACCATCATTTCTTCTTCACATGGTAAACGTAACCCAAAGTGAAAATTTAAATCCACACAGGAACTTAGCAAAGTCAGGCTATTAAAAACTGAAATGAAATATTTATGTTTGGTCAGTGGTTGAGGTCAGAGCAGGTGGAGATAGACTCACAAGGTTTAAGCGGAGTTTTGAGAATTCCTCTGGTCTTTCCTCCTGTGACCACCCTGGGCGAGGACTCCTGTCTCGCCACCTGTTGAAACAAAGAAGGGCACATATATGTTCCAGCATTTCCTCTAGAGTTAGTGACCTCCTCAAAGTCCCATTGTTAGTATCAGCAGGTGTAGGTCAAACGTATGTGCAACACACATTGTCCACATTGTGTGTACCGTGGCTCTACCTGGCAAAAGACATGGACTCTTCAGAACACATGCAATTGCTTCTTTCTGATGATTAATTCTGGAAAATCTGGTCTAACACCTTGCCTTAGAAATTTTGAGCTAAATTTGACCCTTCATTGTGATGAAGACACCATCTTCCAGGTAAACTTCTTTTTCCTTTTTGTGGCCTTGACTATCCATGTATTTTTCTTATTGTACCTATAATAAGCTTTAATAAGTCAATGAAATCCTTGCAGGGAGGGAATGGCTACAGGCAGATTTTGAAATTGTCATGAGAGCGTGCATAAAAGCAGAGATTACACGCTGACGCTAGCACATGTTAACATCCAAAGACCATCAGACTCAGGCTTGATGTCAGCATGTGGCCCGTGTGGTGTGTCTCACGGGGGAAGTATGACTTGAGATGACAGATGGGCAGAAAGAAAGGTGGATAGGATCATGGCGAAGTTCTTTTGTGCCCAAAGAGGGAGAGGTATGTGTGCATACACAGATGGGCCGGAAGTTGCTGGCTGGGCTGCTGCAGAGAGTTTGTGTATGGAGTCAGCAGAGGGTGGGCCAGAGAGGGAGGCAGAGTCCATGCTGGGCAGAACTCTGCATACTGGATTAAGCCATTCAGGCTCATCTCTGGTCAGAGAAGCACAGCTTGGAGGGCAGGCATCAGCGATTGCAGAACACATCTGTGTGAAATTTTTGGAATCCCTTGGTAGGTGGTGTTTCCAATGGGGCTACCCACAGGGCTGTGTAAGCAGAGGGCCCCTGCTGAGCTAACAACACAGAAGCGGTGACACTCAGCCATTGTGAGCTGTCACTTCTTATTCCCATGAAAAAGTTATAGATAAAAGAGAAACAAACAAACAAGGTAAAATAAGCTAAAAAAAATTACTCAATAAAAAGGCAAAGATAAAGCAGTAAAAGTAAGCAGCGATGGTGAGAACAAGAATGCCCAACTGGACAAAACCATCACAGAAGGCCAGGCAGGGTCTCCAGTCTAGATTAGAAACAAATAAAGCAATAAAACATGTCCCTGGCGCCAAGTCGGAGGTCCAGTGTGAAAGCCGGGTTTAAGGGAGGTCACAGGTGAAGGTCTTGGAAGGCAGACGATCCCTCGAGGCGGCCCTCCCTTCAGATTAGCACAGGCAGGGACTGCGGGGTAGTGGCTGGGGGGACCGCCAGCTCTGATGGAGCAGGTGGCTTTCACAGAGTTCACTGGAGCCGAGAATCCTCAGGAAAAGCAAGGTACATGCAAGCGCGTGGCTTTGCCTCCTCCACTGTCTTGGGCTCAGGACACCTCTGGGTGGGATCTGGAAAGCAGAGAGGTCCACGTGTATATTCCAGAGTCTTGAGAAGCTCGCCAATGGGTCCAAATCCTTCCTCTTCCTCTTAACTGATGTCAAACTTGAATTCAAGCAAGTTCCCCTTTTTTCACTTCAATGTCTTTATCCTTCAAAGTGGATTTATACTGATACCTATATCGAAAGTTTCTGTGAAGATAAAATAAAATGTAAGATGAACACTTAGCACAGCATCTGATGTTTAGAATAAGCAGGGCAAGTGATAGCTATTACTATGCACTAAAATTGTCACATACACATGGAACAAGTTGGAATTAACTAGGTGGTGAGACAGAACAGAAAGGAAAAGCCTTTTCAGACAAAAGGATCACTTTGGATCAGAACCGCACCTCTTACTCAACATCCTGTGAATTATTAAGTCTCATTTTCCACATCAGTAAAAGTACTTATGAAGGCATCTATGTGCTTATAGAATCTCATGTACTGCGTAAGTGTTCCATTTCTCTTTCTCCCAAGCAGCATTCCAGAAAAATATCAGACTGGTTATATAAGGTATAGCTTCCCCCATTAACAGAAACTGACATTTAACACATTTGAATAATTTACCTTGTTTATTAAAAACCCACATATAGGAAATGACATCTCATAAGTACTGAGCTCCATGTGGGTAGATGACTTCATTTATCTTTTGGATTCCAGCTTAAATACACAAAGTGATGTTTTAAGTGTGTGCAAAGTGATATCTATTTGTATTAAGGTATGTCCATGTGTGTGTGTGTGTTTGTGTGTTTAATATTAAAGTGAAAATAACTTCATTGACCTGAAATAATTTTCTTCTTGAGGGATTCTAGAGATATGATTTGAAGATGAATTTCAAAAGAAGAACTTATAAAATCTGTGATGAGTGTCTCCATTCCCTACACACACATGCGCGCACACACACACACACACACACACACACACACAGAGAGAGAGAGAGAGAGAGAGAGAGAGAGAGAGTTTTCCAGCTTGTACCCTAATAGTTTCTTCAAGGAGGATTCTTTGACAGCAAGAGTGAACATCTGAGCCCCTAGGCCACCCGTTTGCATGCCCTGGATTGCTGTTTTAGGCGACTCTATGGTTGCTGCTCAGAAGAGCTGCTTTGTTTGTTTGTTTGTTTGTTTGTTTTTTGAGTTGGAGTTTCACTCTGTCGCCCAGACTGGAGTGCAGTGGCACGCTCCCGGCCACTGTAGCCTCGACCTGCTGGGCTCCAGTGATCCTTCTGCCTCAGCCTCCCAAGCAGCTGGAACTACAGGTGCGCGCTACCACGCCGGCTAATTTTTTGATTTATTGTAGAGATGAGGTCTCGCCAAGTTGCCCAGGTGGGTCTCAAACCCGCGGGCTCAGGCAATCCACTCACCTCAGCCTCCCAAAGCGTGGGATTACAGGCTGAGCCACTGGGTATAGTATCTGTTCTTATCAGTTTAAGAGCTGTTCTTTCATGTGGCTAACTGGTTGGACACGGTAGAGTTATGTCACATATTATTTTGTCTACTTCCTATCTTTGATTTTATTTTGGGGATTTTAATTTTAAAAATATGTAACCAATGTTTAACTTACTTGTTTATGCTTAGTTTTTCATCCAAACCATTGTATAATATATCCTTAAATAAGTGTCACGGAAGACATCAGGTTACTGTTGCTTCAACAGATTTTTACTTTTAATTTTAATGGAGATTAATTTTGATCATAAGAAGGGAAGGGGAAAGGAGAATAGAAGACAGGCAAAAGAAAAATATATGTTTCTGTGCGTAGATCTTCAAAAATATATACACTTTTACTTAATAGTTAACAAATGATAACAAATAGTGATTCTATGTAGACATAAAGTGGCCCACTCTAGAAACCAAAGCCAAAACAAATGACAAAAATTACTTTGCCATCTTGGGTCTCAGATTGCGTTTGCTGACCAACTTTTGGATGTGGCACAAGAGGAAAGCGAGTTTGTAACCCCCCCCCCCCGGAAATGGTGCTCCAGAGAAACTACGTGCCTGCTTAGCTTCTCTTCAGTTTTCCTGTGCAAGATAGGCATCATCACCTCACTCAAAAACACACAGAGACCAATGTACACACTCATTGCACAACCAGTGTCCACTTGATGCTGCTGTTCTGGAGTTGGAATCAGACTTGCATTCTGTCTGGGCACCACAGTGTCACAGAAAAGCATTTCATGACAGAGTGTGACAACAACATGTGACACAACAACACATGATAACACATGACCATGCAGGGCAACACATGACACAGGCACCAGGACCCTGGCCAAAACATTAGTATAAAACAGCTAGTTGAGTCATTGTACCTTTAACAATAAAAGAAGCTCTGTAAGTTATAACTTTATAAACAATTGGATTTGTGATTCAACTGATTATCCTGTCTTTTATAAAATAATTATGTATTCATATTTAACAAAGATTCATTTGGTTACTGTGTTGTGGTCAGCAGTGTGCCACAGACAGGAAATACAGGGATAACTAAGGGATGTTTTCTTCCACTGAGGGCTCCTACACACACCATGTTGTTGGCAGGCAGTCATTTTGCAGTCACTCAGGTGTGAGTGTGGAATACCACAGCTTTCTGTGTTCACTTCTTATTTGGTTTCATTTTTTTAACTTAACTCTCTTCTTTTTGTATCTCTTCATGCTCACACCCATGAGGAGTTTAGGACCAGCGGTAGTGTCCTAGGGCACTGCCTCCAAGATGACTGTGAATTTCTGACCCTGATTATAAGTCCAGGGGTTCACAAAACCATCCTCAGTTTCAGTAATTTGCTGGAAACTCCCAGAACTCACTGAAAGCTGTTGTTCTCACAGTTTTAGTTTATTACAGGGAAAGGAAACAGATTGTCTAAAGAAATGCATAGGATAACCTGGGAATGTACCAGACATGAAGCTTTCGGTGTCCCCCTCCCCCCATGGAGGAAGGATACATCACTCTCTCAACATCAATATATAATAATAAGCATGGAGTATTGTCAGACTGGAATGCTTGGCCTGAGCTCTGTGTTCAGGATTTTTACTGGGGCCTCATTACCTAGATGAGTTTGGTTGACTGGTTTGCCCAAGTGGTTTAGCTCAGTCTCTATGTCAACAGACACTGCAGGACACAAAGTCTTCACCCTAAATCACGTTATTTTTCTATTCTAGATCAAGTTCCCCAGGAAGAAAAGATTACCCACTAAGAACCCAATCTTCTTTGGAGGCAAAACTAAAGTATTTACTATACAGCATCCATGAGCTGTTAACCGAGGGACCATTTATTACCTCCAGGATTCAGCAAAACTGTACAATGTCAAACAAATCAGAACTGAATTTTCACTACACTGTCACTTATTAAACGTGTGATTTTGAATATTAGCTTTTCTGAGCCTTGTTTTTTTCACATTGTTTGATGTAGTACTTAGAACACTGTAATGCTCACAATCATCACCTCACTCTTTTTATTTAAAAGTGCTTTACGTCCTTTGTGTTGCACTAACAGCTCGTCTAAAACAGCCTGAATTTTATCCATTCCTTCCTTCATTCAGCAAACACTGAGCTTCTATCAGAGCTCCTCTCTCCATTAAGGGATGATACGTTAATTTTAAAAAAACAGTCTCTGCTCTCAAGGTGCTTGTGGTCTGATACAAAGAGAGAGAATGTAAACAGACACACAAATGCCCAATTATAAACACAACAACAGATGTTTTTACAAGGGGCAGGAAGTCTCATTAGTAAAGTTGTGGAAGATTTCCAAAGGAAGGAAGCACTTGAATTAGACTGAACAAGAAAATAATTTGCAAAATAGGAAGACCATTTTGGGTGTGATGGTTAATTTTAATGTGTCGATTTGACTGAACTGAGAGACGCCCAGGAAGCTGGTAAAACATTACTTCTAGGCACTGCTGTGAGGGTGCTCCCAGAAGAGATTAGCATTAGAATCAGGCTACTGAGTAGATGAGAGATCTGTCCTCACCAGTGTGGATGGGCATTATCCAATCTATTGAGGCCTGAATAGAACGATAAGGCAGAGAAAGGGTGAATTCACACTCTCCTAGAACTGAGATATCATGTTCTGCCATCAGAGCTCCAGGTTCTAGCCCTTCAGACTGGAATGGATTACACCACTGTAATCCCTAATCATATCGGCCAATTAATAAATCTCTATCTAAATGTGGTACATATACACAATGGAATATTATGCAGCCATAAAGAAGGACAAATATATGGACTTTGCAGCAACTTGGATGGATTTGGAGTTGATCATACTCAGTGATCTATCACAAAAACAAAGAACAGAGTACCATATGTTCTCACTCATAAGTGGACCTCGAACAATGATAATACTATAAGAAAGCATTTGGCAGTAATGGGAAACTGTTGGGGGGGTACGGTGGGATTGGCAGTTGAGGGAAACTGCTAGAGGAAGGAGGGGCATACCTCATCAACAAGGGTACCTGCATAATCCATGTTTGTATACCTAATGCTGAATTGGACCCCACATCTTTATAATAAAAAAAAGAAATAAAAAAGAAATAAAACTCCATCATCTATTATTTATCATCTGTCTATCTATCTGTCATCTCTATCACCTATCTATCATTTCTATCATTTTTTACCATCTACCTATTATCTATCTATAATCTATCTATCATATCTATTATCTATCATATCTACCTATTATCCATTTTTCTAAGTATCTATCATCTATTATAAATCTATCATCTATCTATCATACCTACTCTCTCTCTCTCTCTATCTCTCTCTCCTCCCTCCCCCACTAGTTCTGTTTTTCCGGAGAGCACTGATTAATATATTGAACAAAGGGAAAAGCATAAGCATGATGAGGGAGAGATGCTCACATTCTCTCAGTCATACAGGCTGCTAGGAGTGGGTCCTCTTCCCCACAAGTTCATATATCAAAGACCTGCCCTTCAGTGTGACGTTGGGACTTTGAGCAGGGTTTAGATGAGGTTTAGATGAGGTCATGAGTATAAGGCCCATGATGACATTGGTGTCTTATAAAAAGGGGAAGAGGCACTTCTCTCTTCTCTTTCTCCACACCTGCACAAAGGAATGTTATGTAAGGACTCAGTGAGAAGGTGGCCATCTGTGAGTCAGGAAATTGGGCTTCACTAGAACCTGACTCTGCCACTACCCTGACCTCAAACTCTCAAATTCCAAAATGGTAAGATAAGTTTCTATTGTTTATAAGCCCCTCAGTCTATATTTTGTTTTTACAGCTTGAATTGACTAAGATACAAGTCTAAAACTATTGTTCAACAGTGAATTGTATAGCAAAATAAAACACACTGAGAATCCTATTCTATGCTGTGGAGTACTCTTGGGATCCTCCAGCAGGGGAATTACAAGTTGATTAGCGCAGGAAGAGAAGCAGCAGGGATCCCAGGAAGGGTCCGAGGTGGCCTGGACAAGGTCATCAGGAATAGTTGTGTGGACCACAGGAGGACACGAGAGGCATTTGGGAGGAAGGAGAGCCTGGCAGTGAATGGCACTGGCCAGTAGAGGGATGGGGGGTTTTTAGCAGCATTCAGGCATCATGGGACTTTCTCTGAGTGAATCAGAGGACAAGATGTGAATGAAAAAGCCTTCAAAGAGTGGGAGAAATGTGCTGTGGGTGGGGATGTGGCCTGCATCCTAGAGAGCCTGGGTGTGAATCCTGGCTTTTGCACTGATTGTCCATTACCTCAGGCACAGAGGCACCCCTGTGGGCCCTTCTGCAAAAGGAGAATAGACCCAGGCAGTCAGCCTGAACAATCTCAGCAGAGCGTTGCCAGAGAGGGCTGTGTTTGCTCAGATGGGGAGGTGTAAGTGCACTGCCTGGCATATGCCCATCACGACAGAGTGTGCAGGTGCTCCAGCACATGGCATATTTCCTCTAACCTGAGGGTGCATTGCACACTGTCCCCTCCCAGTACTGTGGGTTTACAGTGGTCCCGCAAGAGCCCCCGTGTTCACTGGGTGACCCCAGTGAAGGACCCGAGCCCATGAACTGTGTCTGGGTCTCCCCAGCAGCAGTCCACACTGCCCTCACTGGTCTGGTTCTTTCAGTGTCTCTGAAATTCAAAATCTTCTCAGAAAGAAGAAAGCAGAAAGCAGTTATTTCTATCAGCTCTATCATGTTGTGGGGGAATCACAGCCCCCTTTTCCATGGCCTTGTCCTCCCACACACCTGCTAGGCCTGAACTGCAAAGCTACATGCCTGGTTCATTTCCAAGACCCCCCGACTCTTTTGGACCTTAAGTCCCCCGGCTTACTGCACAGTTTCCTCCTTGCAAAAGACACCATAACCTGGCTTAAGTGGAAGGAGTCACTGTTACAGGGGACAAATCCACAGGAAGCCTCAACCAACACACACATATTTCCAGAGAGTTCACCTTTTAAAATCATGTATTTCTATTTCTTTCAGAAAGAAATGTGGCACCAATGAATTTCTTTTTAAATTTAGAAATAGTCTACTAACTTCACCAATGACTGTGGCTTCTTCTCCTTAACAATTCGTAATTATAGCCAGGTGTGGTAGCGTGCGCCTGTAGTTCCAGCTACTTGGAAGGCTGAGGCGGAAGGATCACCAGAGCCCAGCAGGTCTATGCTGGGGTGGCCGTGAGTGTGCAACTGCACTCCAGCCTGGGTGACAGTGAGACTCCAACTCAAAAAAACAAAAAAGAGTAGTAATTATATAGTGCCTTCTCCAAAATCTAGCCTACCTTATTCCATTCCTAGCAGTGAATCATTTTTGCTCCTGTATCGTAGTTTATTTCTATTTTCACCAGAAAAGCTCTTTGTAGTTGTATTTCTATCCTTTTTTAAATTTTATTTTATTATAAAGATGTGAGTTACAAGTCAGGATTAGGTATGTAAGTAATGTATGTGTAGGTGAAGTTTGGGCTCCCAACTGGTCCTTACTTCCCGTTACCCTTTGTGTTGCTATGTTGTTACCTGCTCCCCCCTTCTTCCCTTCCCTGGCAGTGTCCCTCATGTTCTCACTCATAAGTGGGACCTGGTCATTAATCACAATAGCACAAGGAAGAGATTGGCAGTTGTGGTTGTGTTTCTTCATGGAAACATATGGTCGACGGCGGGGACTTTATTAGCTTCTAATTTGAAAAAGAAAGCCCTTCACTTCCACTCACCTATGAATAGGACAGTTCCTGGCCGATGGTCATGTCAGAAGACGGGCCTGAGTGTGGAGTCAAGTCTATATTGAAAGCCACAAGTGGAAAACCAGAGACATCTGTTCCAGAGGGCCAAGCACACGTGGCACTATGAAAGGCTATTCAAAACAATTAACTCCGATTCACACTAAGCTGAAATAAACAGTCCCCTATTCAAGTGGGAATTAGTTCCACTATCTTTATCCAAGTCATCAAAACAAAGTTCTCCAAGTTGGGGCTATCTCCTCAAGTGCCTTAGCAGCACAGAACTACCCAAACATAGAGTGACTTTGTGTATTTCTATCACACAAGCTGGAGATAACTTGACATTTGCATTACTAATTGCCCGCTTCCAAAGCATGTTGACACTTGTGTTGGTTCTGAATAGACGTATAAGTGGCTCTTCAGTCTTGAGCAGGGCCCATCTCACCAGTCATAAACAAGCTCCCTATCTATCCCTAGGCTGCTATCTGTGTTCTCCAAGAAATACACAGAAAGTTCCCTGAAAACGCTGAGGGACAAGGTTCTCCACAGAGGAAGAGCTGGCAGCCATCCTCCCACCTACTTTTCTGCTCTGGAACTCGCTCTTCCTGATGCTGTTGTGGACACTTACATCTCTGCCTCTCCCCTGCTGGAAAAGTGTCCCATCCTGGAAGCCCACGTCTTTCCCCTCTGACCCTCATCTGACACCTTCCCTGTCCTTCCACGTAATTGAAGGTGGGGGAGTCTTGGTGTTTACCTGTTTTCTCTAAATCTTCCCTGCTGATGAGACATTGTAACTATGGGGCCACTCTCTGCTGTGTTCTGGGACGACCCAAAAGACTCAGGTTTGAAATATTTGAACATCCTATCTATCTATCTATCTATCTATCTATCTATCTATCTATCTATCATCTATTGAGTTGGGGTCTCATTCTATCACCCAAGCTGGAGTGCAGTAGCGAGATCATGGTTCACTGCAGGCTCAACCTCCTGGCTCAGGCCAGCCTCTGGAGTAGCTGGGACTATAGGCGGGCACCTCAATGCCTGGCTAATTTTTTGATTTATTGTAGGGATGGGGTCTTGCTATGTTGTCCAGTCTGATCTCAAACTTCTAGGCTCAAGCAGTCCTTCTGCCTCAGCCTCCTAAAATGCGGGGATTACAGACGTGAGCCACTGTGCCTGGCCCTGTCTGAAAATTTAGATGAGGTTGTAAGTGCAAGTTGGTGGCATAATTAATTAAATGATTAGATTTATACAGTTCTTTCCTTCTCAGAGTTCAAGGCTCAGAGGAAAACAAGGATTCTAGATGTGTTGCAGCTAGCATCACAAATCAGAAAAAAAAAAAAATGAAACCTGCAGAGAAAGGATGGTTGGAATCAGGGATGCAATACACAGGGGGCTGAAGAGGAGGGCTTCATTCTTCCTTCCACAGCTGGAAGACACCCCAAGCAGCACTGGCATGAGGCATTCCTAAGACCCAAGAGTCTTACTGATCAGTTATGGGGTCAGGGGGAGAAGAATCCCCTAAATCTAGACCAAATTGCCTTCTGCTGTAGAAACCAATCCCCAAGCTAATGTCCCCAACTTCATTTGTTTTCTAGGCCTGTTTCATAATCTGTATTTTTGCTGGGCTTAATGCGTTCTCCCCCGCAGTTGCCAGATCTCCAGTAGAGACACAATGACAGGGACAAAACCCAGCATTAAACGGCAATTATCAACACAGCACACTCCCCAAGCAGGGCTGTGGAGACATGTCTCTCCTCTCTACTCCCTTCCCCATTCACCTCCTTCCAAAAGCTTTCTTTAAATCCTGCCTGTCCTACAAAGCTTCCTCCAAAAAAGGCCTCTCTGGTGGCCCCAGCCCCCACGCTCACCGGGTAAAGGATCTCTTTGTGCTCCAATGGCATATGGCTACTGTAGCATTTGGCATGAGGAGCCCTGGCCGCTGATTTACGTGTCCCTTTCTGTGCTGAAGCTGGAAGTGCCTTCCAAGGATTACCACTGGATTTTCAGCCTTAGAACCAAGTACTCCTGCATTTATTAGACACGCCTTGAATGCTTGCTGAATAAGTGGATCCCTGACCCTCCTCTGCTTCCTGCTTGGTACCAGAAATCTGCTTTATTTCTCTGTTACCATTTTCTGTGTCTTGAAGGTGTGGTGATAATTGCCTTCCTCTCAAGAAATAAGACATACAACACTCCAACACATTTTTCCCCCAAATGTTTTGGCTGTAAACGTATGAATGCTACTTGACATGTAAATATCTAATGAATATACTTGTAAATCATTTAAAAACCTTCTTGATGATTGGAGGTAGTAAAAAAGGACTAAATCGTTGTGATTTCAGTGTATTTGTATATTCATTATCTGTCCCATTGAGTAGAAAAACCTCTTTTAATTCTGTTACGAAGGAGATTCACATTCCTGATCAGAGTCATTCGAATGAAATCAGCCTGGATGGAACAGTTTCCACTTTTAAGATCATCATCATTACCTCTTGTAAAGGAATGCTGAGTAGCTCAAAAGAATTTCTTTTTAAAAAATTCCAGAAATAGGTGCAGTAATTTTAGATATGAAATCAAGGTGGGCTCAGGAAACGACCTTGATGGACATGATAATCCATTAAACGATGATCCTTGACATCAGTTTTGGAAAGAGTTCACAGTCTGAAGAAGTTGGTTTCTAATTAGATGTGAATTATACTGTTTTCTATATTATGTTTAATTAAAGAATGAGCAAATAGTTGTGACAACTGGCGAGATGGTTATTTTGTACCATCTCGGGCTCGGCTGCAGCTACAAAAGGGGCATGCAATCAGCAATTGTCTTTTAAAAGAGCACTTAGGATAAAATGATTAGTTTCATCAATTTAGACCTATTTTCTTAAACAAATAGAACTACCAAAATAGCTTTGTATGTTCAGATGGGAAGACCTTTTTATAACTGAAAAGTAGGACTATTTAGAGACCAGCAGTTCTTCTTAAGGGGGCAAATTGCTTCATTTCACATGATTAACTTTTATCACGTTTACCGCAGCACTGAGGAAGTTTCTTTTCTCTTACCAGATACTAATTTGCCTAATTTTAGTGCTCCACACTTTGAATGTTAAAATATTGTTTTTGTGTCCTAGTACTTAATTATTCAAAATAAAATTGCGTTTGCAAAATCGTTATCCATGGAGAAACATTTGTATTTATACAAATAGAGGAAATTTAAATTTTAAGGAAATGGGTTAGCGAACCCATCTTCACTTGATATAGCAATTATGTACACATATGTATACATAAACCCTCCATACACATTGTTTTTGCATGCTTGGAGATATATATATATATATATATATGTATATAATATTGGGAATATATATATATAAAATATATTCCCAATATTTATATATATGAATGCTTCTTCCTTAAACCAACTTCTGTACCATCAGAGTAAGTGTAACTTGAAAATCACTCTCTGCTAAAATCTCCACAATTTTATAAAGACATATACTGTATATAAAAGTTACTGACATATGTCAGCATATATATTCAGAGTTTAGAAGAAAGACACCATAAGGCAAAGTACTGTGGATAATATTGTGAGAAATTAATGCTACTGACATAAGGAGATAACATTTTGCACTTAAAAATTAAGTAATATAGAGGAAAAAATTCCCTTATTTTGAAATAAAATGTCATTTTTAATGTCTGTAATATGTCATTGAATAATTTTGGACCAATCTAACAAAGACAAATTGCTAAAATTATTTAATTTTATGCCACATTATTCAGTGTATCTAAAGCCAGGCAGAGACCCCAGGAACATGAAAATATGTATACTCCCATGGCAATTTTCATTTCAAAGGCAGTCTAAAAAAAACATAGACTTGAGACTGGCTATTGTAACTTAAAGCCAAATCAGAATCAGAAGAGTATGTAAAATCATTCTTTCTACCTAAATACTAGTGGGTACCTAATATTAATTATTTTTTTCTTGAGTAGCTTTTATACTGTATTTTGTTTTATTATAATATTAATATATTTTGAAATGGGGATGGATAATCTAATTTATTGGCTTGTTACATTAGCAAGCTATTCATTTCAAATAATGTGAAATGTATTACGGCTATTACATTATACTTTTAATCAACAGGGCTTGAGTTCTTATCAGTACATTTTGCATTATGATAGAAGACATTGATTAAGTTGTTCTTAATGGATTATCAGACATTATTTTCTGTGCAATTTGTAAAGAATTAGGTTAATAATTTTCCGATCTTAAGGTTCAGAAAATTTGGTTTCTTTTATAGGGCATGATTTATTACTTGTACAATGATTAGTTTGATATAGTGTATGGCAATCACATTTAGAAGGGCTGTGTGGTCACCAGGGAGAGAACAAACACACTAGCCTGAATATAACCCAAGAAAAAATATTTTCCAGTCAGCATTTTTATTGTTATAAAATGCATGCAGTTAAAGAAAGACAACAGTCAATTAACTTTAAAGAAAAAATTAGTATGGCTAAAAACTATCAAATGACATATATAAGGATTTCATAACAACTTATTCAAGGCACATAATGAGATAAATATAATATAAAAAGACACAGACTTCTTACTGGCATGCCTAAAAAATAAAAAGAATATCTAAAGACCCCATTAAAGAAAAAAAATCAAACTATGCCAGGTGGTACTTTGTTTCAAAAGAGTATATATTAAGATACTTTTAAATTGTGTATAGAGAAGTTTGGTATTTTAAAAAATAGAAACTATAATGAATCTCTCAGGTCTGCAAAGATTTCAATCTGCTTTTAATATCAGTTATTGCTTTTTTTCTCAATTACTTTCTTTTCCCTTTAATCCTACCTCATTTATTTTAAAATTGCCTCTGCATTATTGCCTTTAAAAAATATGAAATCTTCTTTATATATATGCAGCAATCCTATCCTGTAGTTATTTTTAACCAAATAATTCATGATGTCCACTCTTAGCCCACTCTATTTACATAGTAAGGATGGTCATTCATATTGGAGTATCTTTGAATATAAGAAAGTATAATATTGACTATATTAAACATAATCAGTCTCATAAAGATTAACAATATAAGCTACATGCACTGAAAACTGGGTAAAAAGTTTAAAAAAATTGAACATTCATTTGACAAAATCAGGCTGTCAATGTCCAAATGATAAGTTTTGGTGTTCTGCATAGACCAATAATCTGGACAATTGAATGTTTTACTTTTCATCTACATGTTTCTTGCAAGGTTAATTACAATTATAGGTTAATACAATTATAAGAAGCATTAATAGTCCGTAAGTCTTTGTGTATATGAATATAATTTTTTCTTTGGAGTTATTTTTCTAATTAAGATACTTTTTATGGCTGGGCTCGGTGGCTCAGCCTGTAATCCCAGCACTTTGGGAGGCTGAGGCCAGTGAATTGCCTGAGCCCACGGGTTCAAGACCAGCCCAGGCAACTTGGTGAGACCTCATCTCTACAGCACATCACATAGTAGCGCGCACCCATAGTTCCAGCTACTTGGAAGGCTGAGGCGAAAGGATCGCTGGAGTCCAGCAGGTTGACGCTGGGGTGGCTGTGAGCATGCCACTGCACTCCAGCCTGGGTGACAGAGTGAGATTCCAACTCAAAAAAGAAAAAAAGATATTTTTAAAAATCATGGGGAACACAAAGTGGAATATGCCAGTAGATTTCTTAGACACCCAGATTCTTAGGGTTTTGTGAACAGACCTTTTCCCCAAGTGATCAAAACGCTCAGCCTGGATCACTAGAGTGAGAAGGCCATGAGTGAGCCCCAAAGGAGTGAATGCTGAATTTAATGGAAAACTAGAAAATAGCAGATTATAAAAAGACTAATTTCCTTATGATGATTACTTTTTCTGATACTTTTATTTTATATGAGAAACTGGTTTGTGGAAGCTCACATATAAATTTTCAATGTTTTGGAAGGAAGGGGTGTTTTGTCTTTATATCAGAGCATTTTTAAAAATGGAAAAAGAGAGCTTACTCTTGGAAAGTGTGATTACTCCAAACAATTGATTCCATTCTAAACATCTGAAACAGTATAAGCAACGACAGCTGCATTGGGGTAAATACATCAAATATACAGAAATATATAAAACTTAATCATGTCATTTATAGTGTGGCTGTTAAGCTGCAAATTGCATTGGAAAACATGTTAAAAAAAATAAGAAAGTCACCTCAACAATCTGCCCACACAGCTCCTTTTTACATTAAACTGGAAACTAAGTCTGAATCCTCGTGAAATGAATTGGATATGGTTCATAATCAGCACTCGAATATTATTTAATTACTGTCCATGGCTCATATAGAGTTGGGGGGCACCTGTCAGGGACTAGTGAGATGTTCTTATTCTCCAGCTAAGAGCCAAGACTTACTTCTTCAGTGTTTAGGTAGAAGTAACATCAGCAGTGGGAGTAAGGGCACTCTATTCAGTAGTTAGAAGCTAGAAAAGACCCCAGATGGGGCAGACTCCTGTTTTAGCAAGGCTGGGCAATGCTAATGAGGATGCCTTATCAAATACAGAACATATGTTCCTTGGGTCACATGATGTTCATGCCAGAATTTCTAGACCTCCCAGTAGTGACAGACAAGCTTCCCATGTCCCCACAGTGCAATGGTTGGATTAGTATAGTCATCACTCTCCTTTGTTGGAACACAGGATATTTGTTTAATAGATATAAATGCTATTTGAGTCTTCTTTCTCAGATCAATTTCATCTTCAACCTGCTCACCTCCACATCCTGTAGCTGCCTCCAGTTCACCGGGTCCTTAAGCAAGAAACAAACCCGGGTCTGTCAAAAGGCAGAGGGGAAGGTCACTTTTTGTCTTACCTTAAATTAGGCTTACATATCCAACTCAGACATCTGGAAAGTCTTTTATCAACTGAGGTACATAGAAAGTCATCATCTCCACTGGACACCATGGCTATGCTTGTGACTTCAGGACAAGTGGGGAAAAGCTGTCTCTTTTTGTTGGAAATAGATTTATGGTGCATGTGTACAATATTTGAAGACTATCACTTTAGCAGTTAATTGTTTTGTATGGGTTTGTACACAAAACCTAGTCCAACATTTTAGGTCTCATAAGGTTTAATCCAGCTCAACAATCAATTATTATTATTATTTGGCTAAATACAAATATGAAAATTATTTCCCAATGCAATGGACACATACCCATCCAGATTTCTATTGACTGTAGAAATAGTTAGCATTTCTTTTGGTCCTATGATATGCCAGGCACTGTTTTAAACACGTCCCAGATAGTAAGCCATTAAAATTCTAGGGCAGTACTCATGAGATGGATACTCTATCTTTCTGCATTGAAGAATTAAGAGTCAGTGAAGTTAAGAAGCTTGCACAACATCATACAAACCATCAGGGATAGAGCCAGCCAATGGACAGGTGGCCTCTCCCAGCCAGCCGCTCACCCTATAGCTGCCCTCAACACCTACCACCAGGTACGATACTCCATAGTGTTGGTTCTTACCTGCAGAAAGTATGCATGCCCTGGGACCCAGGTGTATATCCTGGGAAACAAAGATCATTGAGCTATGCTCTATGAATTCTCATATGGCCAGATATAGTGTTGGGAATAAACTTGATTCATCTATCCAAGTGAGTTCTGAGGGAATTGGTAGGACTACTGGATGGTTCAGTAGTCCCAAACACCCCCTCCCCTAAAACGCTTTGCCCTGAAGAACTGGCAGAGGCAGCGTGCTATGATCTACTGTGCCCATTGCTCTGATCTGTAAGGAGTCCCCTTTCTTTGTGTTTCTGAGCGAGTCAGGACCCAGGAAGGTTTTTTGGAATTCTTCCTTGCTCCAGCTGCCAGGACCTGATCACTTATTCCCACCATCACCAGCACAGAGAAATATCCACCCTGTGATGGGGCAGGCAGGAGGGAACAGCAACAGAAAATCCCCCAACAAGAGCCGCAAACACAAACAGCGCCCATCAAGCAGAAATTGCCTTGGCGTGCGGGTCATTGGTGATTTCATTTGTAAGTAATGTTTTGATTGTCACAGATTATATGTTGCTCTCCTCCCCTGACATTTGTTGTAGAGCGGGATTGATTTTTGTGCTCCAGTATGAAAAGGTCACTTTGATCAATGCAGTGTAATTGGCACTAAATTAGGATCATATCAGGTTATTTTGCTATTTAATGATGAAATATTAAAGAAAAGCATTGGTAGACCGCGGGCACTAACGTGCACTTTAAACCTGTTGTAATGACACTATATTTTGTAAGAAAAATGGAGAGAAAAACAACTAAAGAGCCAAAAATGACTGTGATGTATTGGAAGACTGGCCGGGAATTATATATTTTTGTGGGAGATAGACGGAGAGCCCAGACACAAAACCCTCAGCCCAGCAGCCTGTCGTGCTCCGCCGCACAGAGCCACCTTATATGGAAGCCGATTGATGACCGAGCTCATTACGTGCTCGTTAGAAGTGAGCAGCCTTTTCATTCTGCATATAGTAATTATGTCGAAAAACATTTGTGTGCCCCGCATCCGCTTATTAGGCAAACCTCAGCTTTTGAAAACCCACAACTTGGTTATAGTTTCCCAGGTTCCTACGCTTTTCTGCTCCTGGAGAGTATTCCCAGGCCCTCGGCTGGGTTTCCAGGTTTGCACCTAGAGTAATTATAAGCATCGGGAGGAGTGTTAAATACTGTGTGTTATTTTCTTCATTGTAAATAGACGTGTGCCCCATTATTCTGAAATGTTGTTGAGCAAGAAAAAGCTGCATACGATTATACTTTTAAATGCAGCTAATGTTGCAGGAAATGTGTTCGGTGCTTTGTTGCCATTAAGTATATTATCTAGCTGCAACGGCTACTAAAAGATGTTAACCTTCTAAACAGCTAGAAATATGGAACCACAAATATTGATAAAATAATACGGGCACTGTTTAATAGAAAATGGGGAGGGGGAGGCTCCTAGCATGGCAGCTGTGGCAGGACAAGGCCCCGAGGACACCACCCGGGCCCAGTCAGAGTGAGCTCCAGGTTCACAGCCTTGGCTCTGAAGGCCATTGACTGTTTTTCAAGAATTCTATCATTCCTTTTCTTTATTTTACAGACTCTCGCTCTGTCACCCAGGATGGAGTGGAGTGGTTTGACCAAAGCTCACTAGAACCTCAAACTCCTGGGTTCAAGTGATTCCCCTACCTCAATCTCTTGTGTAGCTAGGGCTACAGGTATGTGCCACCATGCCCAGCTAATTTTTAAATTTTTTGTACAGACAGGGTTTCACTATGTTGCCTAGGCTGATCTCCAACTCCTATCCTCAAGCAATCCTCCTGTCTCATCCTTTCAAAATGCTGGGATTATAGGTGTGAGCCACTACACCCTGCCCAAAGATTATTTCAAACAGTAGCTTGGATGTCCGTTTCTGGCATTAAGGACAAAGAAGAATGAGGGCATTGTAGAGAGAGTGTTTACAGGAACATCTGACATCTGCTTTGGTCCCTTTTCTCCAGAAATTAGCATGACAATAATTATTGGGAATTGGAAAAATGCTGTGTGTGTGTGTGTGTGTGTGTGTGTGTGTGTGTGTGTGTGTGTGTGTGTGTGGTTGGTTGAATTGTGTTCTCCCAAAAGACATGTGAAAGTTCTAATCCCTGATACCTATGAATGTGACCTTAACTGGAAACACAGGCCTACCTTGGAGATGCAAGTTTGCTTCCAAAGCCCCACAATATAGCAAATATCACAATAAAGTAAGTCACACATATCTTTTGGCTTCTGATGCATATAAAAGTGATAACTACACTATACTGGAATCTATTAAGCATACAATAGTGTTATATCTAAAATATATATGTACCTTAATGAATAATACTTTATTGCTTAAAAAAATGCTAAGAATCATCTGAACCTTCAGCGAGTCATAAGCTTTTCATTGGTGCAGGGTCTTGCCTCAATGCTGATGGTTTCTGACTGATCAGTGTGGTGGTTGCTGAAGGTGGGGTGGCTGTGGTCATTTCTTAAAGTAAGACAATGAAGTTTGCTGCATCAATCTTTCGATTTGTGGAAAATTTCTCTGTAGCATGCAATGCTGTTTGATAGCATGTTACCCATAGTAAAACTTCTTCCAAAATTGGAGTCAATCCTCTCAGACCTGCCGCTGCTACATCAGCTAAGTTTATGGAATATTCTAAATCCTTTGTTGTCATATCAACATTGTTCAACACATCTTCACCAGGAGTAGAGTCCATCTCAAGGAACCGCTTTCTTTGCTCATGCATAAGATGCATGCCTCATCCACTTAAGTTTTACCCTGAGATTGCAACAATTTAGTCATACCCTCAGGATCCACTTTTAATTTGAGCTCTCTTGCTATTTCTACCACATGGGCAGTTGCTTCCTCCACTGGGGCCTTGAACCCTTAAAGTCATCCATGAGGGCTGGAATCTAATTCTTCCAAACTCCTGTGAATGATGACATTTTGAACTCCTCTCGTGAATCACAAATGTTCTTAATGGCATCTTCAATGGAGACTCTTTTCCAAAAGGTTTTCAAATTTCTTTGCCCAGATCCTTCAGGGGAATCACTGCCTATGACAGCCACACCCTTACAAAATTCTTTCTGCAATAAAGGAGTCTCATAAGCCAATTCCTTAAAACAAACCTTTCCTGGTCTCTCTTTTACTCTCTCCCTATGTATAATATACAGGCTATGTTTTTCTAAAGAACCTGACTGATACAGCATGCACAGAAGTGGGAAGATTCAGGAGGACAGGAGAACATGAAGGAAGGGAAGAGCCGGGGTACTACAGGGGGGCACAGTTGTCCAGAACAGGACATGTCTGTGGAGACACAGGTTTGGGGAAAAGATACCGTGTATGGCCACACACAGTCTGTCTGTGATGTCTACTCACAGGTACCAAGGAGAGGCATCTGCAGTCAGAAAAGGTAGGTGATTTGTCAGTTGCTTGTAAGGAATACTTACAGCTTTAAAGAAAAGAAATCTACTGATCAGTCATATAAAAATGAGGTCTACTCAGAGAAGACTTCATAGCATCCAAATGTAAGAACTGAGCTGGACAGATAGAGAAGACCCCTGGGGAATGTGGAATGAAGATCTCGGCCACTCCGCCCTTGGAGGCATAGCACCCTGGCTCTAAGATTCTGACTTTGTTCCCTGGTGGAAGTTTCTTCCTCTCTAACGGGATGGTGGATCCACAGAGCCTAAGTGGCAATTCCATCCCTGGGAGGGATGGGAATGGGACCAATTCCACTCCCACTTTTGTGGCACACTGCTATGTCAGTCCTTCGGTTCAAATAGGATTCCTGTCTTAGAGGACAACAGCCCAGTGTCAACTTGCATGGGCCCTTCTCCAAACCATTGCCAGGGCACAGGCACTACCTGTGATACTTGCTGCTTCTGGGGTGATGTAGACAGTTATATGGTGGACTAGGGAGAGTCCCGGCCCTGCTCTCACTGCCATGGCTCCTCCAATATAAAATAGACCCTGTGGACTGGTGCACAGCCATCAGGTCCTGTGTGAGTGAGTTAGGACTCTGCATCTCCATGCTGGTGTTGCTGGAATTGACACTGCAGGCATAGGAGGTTAAACCTTCCAAGAAGGAGGTACCAACACCCGTGGGGATAAACCGGTTCTCTCTCTGCAGTGAAAGAGGTACAGCGTCATCAACCTACAGTCATATGACTGTGTGATACTGCTTAGGATAGTGTACTGTGAGGAGCTGGCCTCAGTCTCTACTGCTGTGTCAGACGTCAGTGGGGTCCACAGCGGAGCCTTGTGAGAGGAAGCACCTGCTGTTGACCTGAGTCTCTCCCACTCGACACAACATCATGTGAGCTCTAACTCAGAACAGAAGAGACCTAGCCATGCAGTCCCACAATAGCAGCTGCCTTCTCTGCAGAGTTCAGGGTGTGGCACAGACACAAAACACCAGAGTCCACACACACTCCACCCTCTCTCACAGGCCCAGCTGGTTCCCAAACTTCTTGTCTCTATTGTGCAATCTGTTCAGTCCAGGCCAAATATACCACCTCCCATGGCGATAGGGTTGCAGAAGTGCCTTTTGAGCTGGTGTCTCTGACAATGCCCAACTCAGGTCTCACTGGGTTCCCATGTGGGTCCCCTGGTGAGACCCTGCACCTCCACTAGCAGATGGGTCTCTGATGTGAGGGGGCCTTAGAGTCTACACTGTAACTCTCCAATGCAGACTTGGCAAAGGCTCCACTCAGCACCCAACTATTTTGTGGCTGACGTGGACTGAGGGGCAGGACAGTTTGCACCACAGCCAATTGGAAGTCCAAGTGAAGATCTCTGACCCACAGAGCTGTGTGGATTCTTGCCTTTGATCCTATTCTCACATTCTGACCATATTGTCCTATGCCACATAGAGCTTTTATTTTTATTTTTTGTAGAGATAGGGTCTTCCTATGTTGCCCAGGCTGGTCTCAAACTCCTGACTGTGAGAGATCCCCCAACCTGGGCTCCCAAAGTGTTGGGACTACAGGTGTGAGCCATATGCCCAGCACCTATTGTTCATCCATCTAATTGCATTGGAGGCATTCTGAACCCCTGCCTGATTTGCACAATGTGATATGATCTAAGCAGACATGAAGGCCTCAAAAACACAGACCCTCAGACCAGGGCTGAGCGGCCATTTGGCAAGATGTTGTAGCACATATGCCATGTGGGATGATTTGGACTAGGCCACTGTTCCCAGCCTGAGTTATGCAATGGCCAAGGTACCATCCAAGTCCTCTAACTCCTCCCAGGTTTGAGAGGAAATGGGAGAGGAGGTGAGGGGGAAAGGGAGTCAGAGCCAAGAAATGAAAGCACTCTAAGTAAGCAAGGCAAGGGAGTCTCTGAGACTTGCACGGACTTGATACTGAGGAAGGATGAGCTACCTGCGGTTACTTTTTTGTTTACCTGACTCATATTTCAAGTTTGTTCCCCTGCCCCGCCAGATCATTTTTTGTTTGTTTTCCCCTTGAATTTGGCCATTGTTTTAGTTTGTTTGTGCTGCTAGAACAAAATACTTATACTGGGTAATTTATAAAGAACAGAAATTTATTTCTCATGGCACTGGAAGCTGGAAGTCCAAGATGAAACTTCCAGCAGATTTGAGATCAGGTGGGGGTTGCCATCTTCCAAGATGTCACTTCTTGCTCTGTCTTCATGTGGTAGAAGGGGTTCTGGGGCTGCTGCCTTCCCTTCAAGCTCTAAGGCCACTGATCTAATTCATGAAGTCTTCACTCTCAGGACTTCATCACCCCCAAAAGGCCTCACCTGGTAATACTATTGCATTGGAGATTAAGACTTTAAAACTCAAGCATATGAATTTGGGGGAACACATCCAGATCATCGCAGCCACCAAGTCCTTTCTTTAAGTTAAATAATACAGATGAATAAAAAGATAATGCAGAAGTGTAGTGATGAAGCAGAGTAAGAACCTAGATTCCTTCTTACTAAGCAACTCCCTTGTCCTCTCCACCCCAGGATTCCTGAGACTTGGAGAAATTCTACAACTATATGAGACACAGAAAACCAGTTGTATTAAGGTCCTTTACCTCCCAACAAATGATCTGATGAATCTCTGAAGTTCAAAGTTCTGTATTGGCATTTATAGTATTAAAATGAGTATGATATGAACCATGGTAGACATCTCCACCATCTCAGTTCAACTGTTGGCCAACTTCACTGCTGACTCTCAACTCAACTGTTGACCTGGCACAGTGAAAAAGCACCTGACTGAGTGGCTCTGCACCTGGGACAGAGGACCTTACAGCCCAGTGCTGGCACTGCTGTACCTGAGTGTCTGGTTTCATGTGACAATCCCTATGCAGTATGACACCAGCAGGAAGCATCTTGTGTAGGGTGATGTCCAGGAGGACGTGTGGGTCCACATAATCACTCAGGGTCACTGCTCTCTCTTGCAGGTGACTGTGCCCCATGACTACCATGGCCAGAGTCACACTGCTGAAGGGAAGAATGCCTTTCTAATTTGGGCTTGTGTGAGCTCAGCCATCCTGATTCCAGCCACCCCCAACATGAGTGAGGAAGAGCTCCCCAGACTTTTGTATCCCTGTGAGTAAGTCCCAGAAGATCCTTGAAGGCATAGGTGTGGGTATCAATATAGGTGCAGTGAATTACTAGCTGTGCAATCTTGGTTCAATTTCTTAAGCATGACAAACTTTATTTCACTTGCAAAAATAAAAATAGCAAGTGCCATTCCCAAGGGTAGCAGGCGCTGTGTCCAATGCGTAGTAGGGTCTTCATGGGTATTGGCTCCACTCTTCCTCACAGATGTTTCCATTTGGATCAGCTCCTCTGTCTCTCTGCTCTGGCCAAAAAGAAAAAAATAGGACTGGATGGACTCAAGAAACCATCCTGTGAACTCTGCAGTCCCACAGCCTGGCTCAAGGAACTCAAGACCTTGTACTTTTGCATGGCTCTTCTCGAGTGTGAGATATTGTCCAGACACAGACTCTCCCCCCGATACCTGGCTTCTTTCTTCCCACTTCCTCAGGGAGCAGTCTCTGGTCATGATGGGTCTCTGGAGGACATGCATATTTCCAGTAATGAGTCATGGCCGGGTGACTTTTTTGTAATATGTAAATATTATACATAAGCCCTCTCAGATTTGGAGTTGTCGTGTTACATTCAGTCTTCAAGGAATATGTGGAAGAATCCAGTCACAGCAAGCTATTCATATCAGTAACAGTCGCATACAGGCACAGACTACCCCAGGTGACCAGCCCTAGGTGGAGAGGAACATTATTCTTTCTGTTCAGGTAGGACTCCATCCTTGTCTCTCTACCCTTAGGCTGTCCACTTGGGCCCCCACATCAGCCAGCTTTCTTGTGATGAAAGAGGACAAGAAGTTCATCTCCTGGGCTCCTCAGACCCTCAAAGGTATTGCATAAAACTTTATGGGATTTGGTACTTCACTCCCTCACCACAGCATACACAGTGCTTTGTTTCATGCAATGGAGAACTCCTTTCAGAAACACTCTTGAATAATCATTTATTTATTTTTGAGGTAAGGTCTCGCTCCCAGACAGGAACACAGTGACTGATTCATAGCTCACTGCAGTCTCACTCTTGGGCTCAAGCGATCCTCCTGCCTCGGCCTTCTGTGTAGCTGGGAACCACAGGCACAATCATGCTTGACATACGTTTTCATATTTTTTGTCAAGACGTAGTCTTGCTATGTTGCCTGAGCGGGTCTTGAACTCCTGGGTTCAAGCAATCCTTCTGCCTGTCCTTTTAAAGCCCTGGGATTACAGGTGTGAGCCACCAAACCCGGCCAAACATCATCATCATCATCATCATCATCATCATCATCATCATCATCATTATTTTAGTGAAGCATCTGGATTTTAGAAATTTCTACGGTAACTTCCTAAGTGGATAATTTTTAGGTTAAGTTGAAGAAATGCCCCCTCCATTTTTTTTCCCCATGAACACTTTAGTAAATTTGGCAAATATAAAAAATAATACCTGAATTTTGGTAGGCACAAAAAGACAAAATAAGCAGCTGTTTTTCTGGTTTGTGTGTTTTGTTACTTTCCTACCCATCATCAGCTCCTTCCTTCATGGATTCGTCAGCAGTGTGACAGGGCAGCAATCTTGGACCTGGTGTGATAGCCTTTCCCCAGATCAACCTTGTTCTTCTCAGGGTATTTCCCAGAGGTCAATCCTTTCCCCCAGATCATCCTTGTTCTTCTCTAGGTCTTTCCTAGAGATCAACCCTTTCCGAAATCAGCCCAGTCCTCTGAGTCACAAACCCGTGATTTACCAAGCATTTTCCTCTCCTTCTACAGTTAGCTGGAGATCCCCACGTCAGAGCCGCTGTGTTCCAATTGTCCAGGCTCCTATCTTCCAATCAGGCTGTGCTGCCCACATTCACCATACTAAGCAGTTAGCCTGGGAGACATTGCCAGGTGGCAATCCTATCCTCGAACATGGTCTTATGAAAACGACAGATAAGCCGGGCTTGGTGGCTCAGCCTGTAATCCCACGCTTTGGGAGGCTGAGGTGAGTGGATTGCCTGAGCCTGAGGGTTCAAGACCCGCCTGGGCAGCGAGACCTCATCTCTACAAAAAAAAAAAAATCAGCCGGGCATGGTAGCGCATGCCTGTAATTCTGGCTACTTGGAAGGCTGAGGTGGAAGGATTGCCGGAGCCCAGCAGGTCGAGGCTGCAGCGGCCGGGAGTGGCCACTGCACTCCAATCTGGGCGACAGAGTGAGACTCCAACTCAAAAGAAAAGAAAAAAGAAAATGACAGATACATTTTATGGTGGAAAATAATATACTTCCTGTAAAACTTTTGGTGTGTGTCTTGGGTATCGAAACTATTTGTCTTTTTTTTTTCCAAACACCTTTAAAGCAGAAGCAGAAAAGTTAAAGAAATTCACGAATGTATCCTTTGAAGTCTGAAAACAAAAAGTGCAAAATAAATACACACTATAAATACGTTATATAAGACGTCTTCTTACTATTGAAATTCACATCGAGTGTGTAACACACAAATTAGAGACAAAAGGGCATTTTCCAAGTGAAAATTATGCTTCTATGGTTTTATAGCTTGTACAGTTTTTAAATTTTTGATTTTTAATATACATGTACAAACAAAATATTTTCCAAAATCACATCATTTCACTTCACCAGACTGTGATATTATAAACACTAGAGACAACTGGTTGCAATTTGATGTTAAAAACAAAACATTTGTGGAAAAACTTGCATTTAAAAAATTGAATTAATTTATTTTTACAAAAAAAGTATAGTGGTATCAAGAATTTACTACATAGAATTTTTTCCATATGCTGGTTTATTATTTAGTTCCATGGTTTATACTTAAACACTAAAACGAATGTCGTTGAGTCACATAAAAGACACTTTGATTATATACTAAAATTCAAATAGACACACTGATTATGTGGAAACCAGCTTATCTGTATGCAAATAGATGGCTGGACCTTGTCCAATTTGGAAAAATCACTTATGACCACTCAAAACTCCTTTGAAAGGGAGATATTAGTGATTCACATGTAGTTATTTCTAACTCAAGAAGAAATAAAACGATGCAATACCTTGAACCATTTCTAGATGTGAAACGACCCCTCCCAATCCATATACTTCAGAAGATGTTTTTTTTTTCCTTAAGATAAAATAAATATAAAGAGCCGGGCACAGTGGTTCATGCCTGTAATCCCAGAACTTTGGGAGGCAGAGGTCAGAGGATTATCTGAGTCCAGGGATCTGAGACCAGCCTGGGCAACATGGCGACACCTTGTCTCTACATTAAAAAAAAAAAGATTAGCCACGTGTGGTGGTGCACACCTGTGGTTCCAGCTACTTGGAAGGATGAGGTGGAAGGATCATCTGAGCCCAGCAAGTAGAGGCTGTGGTGTCTATGAGCATGCCACTGTACTCCAGTCTGGGCACAGAGTGAGTTTGCTACTCAAAATAAAATAATGTATATATAAAATTAAATTATATTATGTAAATTATTTTAAAATAAATAATATAAAATGACAAAATAAATAAAACTAGTATACTTCATAACTCACTTCCTAAATAATCACTATTTATGTTTTGATGCAAAAATATTTTGTTCTTATATGCCACATAATGTTTGGTTCTTCTAATTTTTAAAAGTGATTTAATATCTATCGACTAAGATGCAGATAACTGTAAAATGGTTTTGCAAGGACTGTTATGGAAAACAGCAGGGTCCTGACCATATTTTGCTGCCAGTTTCTTCTCTCAAGAGGCGACACTTTCAACTCTTTCCACTGATTATTTCATTATTTGTATTCAAGTCTACACATTGCTATACTGGTCCATGTTTAGGCATTGCTATGCTGTGCTCCTTCCGGAGTGGGAAGATTTAGCTTTTCATGCAGAACCCTCTTTCCATAAGCTTTCCTTTCTCTGTCTCTAACTTGAGTTACAAGCCAATTTTAGATGAGTACATTTTCAGTGTTGTGTCATTACAGTAAATTATTACAAATGAAAGTTGTACACCATTGAATCATGTGATATTAAGTTGAGCCACATAATATCGTATTTCCTTTTTGTCAAACTTTTTCACCCCAAGATCACCCAGTGAATGAAACAGAGCAGAAATAAATTTCAACTCTTTTTAAATTTCATAATATTAACTTTTTTTGGAGAATAGTTCTGTGAATTTTAAAACATGTATAGATTGATGTAACTACCAGCAAAACCAGGATGCAGGATAGTCCTATCCCAACCCAAATAACTCCCAGTCCAGCCCTGGCACCCTTGCCCTATGCTGTGATCCTACAGTTTTGCCTCTTCCAGAACGTCATAAAAATGGAATCACGCTGTAAGTCACTTCTGGCTTCTCTCATTTGGTTTGATACTTTTAATTTAAAAAGAAATATTCCTCTTAATTAACAAATAAATGTTGTATACAGTTATGTTGTACAACATGATGTTTTGAAATATGAATACACTGTGGAATAGCTAAATTGAGCTAATTAACATATGCCTTACCTCACATACCTTTTTTTGTGTGGTGAGAACATTTAAAATTCACTCTCTTAGTGATATTCAAGAATGCATAACACTGTTACTAGCTGTAATCACCATGCTGTACAGCAGATCTCTTGAACATACTCCTCCACCTACCTGAGAGTTTGCACTAGCCTCTCTCCACACCACCGCCCCAGCCCTGGTAACCATGCTTCTACTCTCTCCAGAGACTGCTTTTGGGATTAGACTGTATCACTGTGTATATCCACAGTTCTTTTTTCTTTTTTTTGAGTTGGAGACTCACTCTGTCGCCCAGGCTGGAGTGCAGTGGCCGCTCCCGGCCACCGCAGCCTCGACCTGCTGGGCTCCGGCGATCCTTCCGCCTCAGCCTTCCAAGTAGCCGGAATTACAGGCATGCGCTACCACGCCCGGCTGATTTTTTGATTTTATTGTAGAGATGAGGTCTCGCTGCCCAGGCAGGTCACAGTTCTTTTTTTGTAGTGTTACATTGTATAGCTATGCATCCATTTAAGGACATTTGGGTTGTTTCCAGTTTTTGGTAATTAGTATTAGAGCAGCTATAAACATTTTTGCATAGATTTTTTGTGTGAACATTTATTTAAGACAAATCCCTAGAAATGGTGTTGATGGGTCACATGGCTGCACGTGTTTAATTTTGTAAGAAACTACCAGGCTGGCCAAGTGCAGTGGCTTACACCTGTAATCCCAATACTTTAGGGAGCCAAGGCAGGAGAATTGCTTGAACCCAGGAATTAGAGACCAGCCTAGGTAACAGAGAATTGGTCTCTACAAAGAAGTTTAATACTATAAGAAAGGGATTGGCAATAGTGGGAAGGGGGTGGGATTGGCAGTTGAGGGAAACTACTAGGGGAGGGAGGGGCATACCTTATCAACAAGGGTACCTGCATAATTAGCGTTTGTATACCTAACCCTGAATTGTACCCCACATCTTTAACATAAAAAAATAATAAAAACATAGAAATAAAAAGTAGCCAGTTGTAGTGGTACATGCCTGTAGCCACAGTTACTTCGGAGGCTGAGGCAGGATGATCACCTGAACCCAGAAGTTGGAAGTTGTGGTAAGCTGTGGTCATGTCACTGCACTCCAGTCCAGATGACAAAGTGAAATCCTTATTTTTTTTAAAAAAAGGTGGTGTGTTTAGACTTTTTCCATTTAATATGAACATTGATATGTTTAGATTTAAGTCCATTATTATTACTTTTTATATTTTCCTCTTTGCTTTTCATTCCTTTCTTTCTTTTGGGTTTAAAAATTGTCTTTAACTTTCATCTTAATTTATCTATTGATTTGTTTTGATGAAAATCTCTTTGAATGCTCTTCAACAGAATGAAGTTCTTTGACATTTATTAAGAAACTAAGATCTACAATGTCTCAAGAAAGCTTGTTTAATGTGCCTTACTCCTTATGGAAAGTTCGTATGAAAACTTTCATTTTGCTGAAAACAGTTATTTTGCTGAATAATAATTAAATATAGTTGTCTTTCATATTTTCTAACTTTCAGTGATATGACAAAAACATAATTGCACACATTATTCTATTTTGTTGTTATAAAATTATATGCATAGACAACAATATACAGTGGAAAAATTTATCTTGATTTGTTCTGATCTTAGAGGGAAGCAATCAGTCTTTCCTCATTAAATATGAAGTTTTCTGTAGGTTGTTTCTAGTTTATGAAGTTGAGGCAATTCCATTCTGGTGCTATTTTGCTGGGTTTTTCTTTAGCATGAATGAGTGCTGGATTTTGTCAAATACTTTTTTTTGCATCAAATAATATGATTGCGTGATTTTTCTTTGTTTTTATCATATGCTATATAAAATCACTTTTATAATTAACTATTAATACTAATTGATTGATTATTGAATATTTTACTAGCCTTGCATATCTAATATAGACTACATTTTGTCATGGTCTATACATTTTTTCTCTTTTTTTAGTTGTCAAGTTTAGTTTGCTAATATTTGATGAGGATTTTGTGTCTTAATTCATGAAGATATTGACCAATTTTATTAAGATAAAAGTACTAAAGGTATAAATATTGACAAAAGATAAAATGATATCATTAACAGAGAATCAGATAATTTTAAATATATATATAGGAGAAAAGTCTTTATTGCCAATAGTAAATTATATTTATGTACACATTCCCCCCACACACATATTTACACACAAGTTCAGTAGTGATGGTGTCAAAACAAAGAAACACGCAAAAAATGCATGACGTACAAAAACAGATAGAAGTATAAGACAGTCCATTTACAATATCATATAAATTATGTTATATAATTATGTTTACAAAATACATATTGTTTATATATGGGATTACTTAAGGGAAAAAACATAATTAAAATACCAGAAACAATTTTTATGAGGAAAAATTAACATAATTTCAAAGTGTACAAAATAAATCTTGAATAAATAAAATAGGTACCTTATCTTTTGACTGAGAAAACTTACTATTCAAAGGACCTCTGTTGTCTATTATTCCTATG
Source organism: Carlito syrichta (assembly GCF_000164805.1). Lineage (NCBI taxonomy): Eukaryota > Metazoa > Chordata > Mammalia > Primates > Tarsiidae > Carlito > Carlito syrichta. The sequence goes on along the minus strand of NW_007260569.1, from coordinate 363,145 downwards.
TGAATCAATATACTTCCCTTAATACCAAAGAAAATTCCAACCCATCACAGGGGTTGATTTTGGCGCTTCAAAATTGCTTCTAAAATTTACCTGGAATGAATATGCTTGAACTGTGGGAAAAGCAGAGACTCTGACCCTTTGGAAGTATAGGCTGTGCACTGGTGTCATGCCGTGCAGTTTCCTTTCCACATCAATCAGTCCCACAGTACAGCCCTGTGGGGTAGCTGCAATTGTTATGTCCTGTTTAGAGACTAAGAAACTGAAGGTGAAAAGGTTAAGTAACTTGTCAGGGTCACACGATTCATAAGTGCCCAATCAGAAATGTGAAGCAGGTCCCTGGAACTGTTTTGAACATCACTGAGGAGGAAGTGGGATGGAGGGTGGAGGGACAGGGTCCACCACTGAGGGTTAATATCCATGAAAAAGTATGCAGTAATGACATGGTGTGACAATGTGAACAGAACAGTATGTTCAGATATAAGCTTAAGTGGAGAAATGAGACATAGGAGATGATATAATCACATCTCAGATCATCAAGAATGCATATTGATCAATAAATGATAGTGTAAAAAAAATAAAGCTGGAACTCCACATGACTTTTCATACTAAAAGACATTTGGTGTCAGGAAAGATTTTAATGTAAAAAGCAACATATGAAACAGACATTGAAAAAGTCCTTTATATTAATCAGTAGAAACCAACTATCTAATTGCATAGTATGAGAAAGACAAGTAAAGAATTCACACAGAAAGAAATATTTTTTAAAAGTATGAAAGATGCCCCACTTCACGAGCAGTCAAAGAACTACAAATAAAAATGACCTTAAAATTTTGTTTGTCCTTTGTTTTCCTAGAAGAAAAGACAAAAAAAGAAATGATAACCTTTCCCATGCTGGTCAGAATGGGAATGAACACTAAGAGACAGTTTCTGGATGATTTGACAAAATGTATTAAAGCGATCAAAATTTAAAATAAGTTGACCTTTCACAGTCAAATTTGACTCTGCTGTACTTAATGGAAAGAATGAGATAAGTCAAGAAATGATATAAGCACAATGATGTTCATTACAACATTATTTATATTAGAGGAAATTGGAATCGACCTAAATGTTCATCAAAGGAAATCTGTTAAATAAATTAGAGAACATCTATACTATCCTGCTATTAAAAAGAATGATGTAAATCCACATTTGCTGACTTGGAAAAATGTCCATGAGCAAACAAAGCAGGTTGCAAAGTGGTCTGCACCGCACAATTCCACATTCACATTGTGTGTGTGAGAGAGATGCGTTGACATTACAAATGCCCCAGCATTGCCTTTTGTGTCTAACAATAAAGAAAGTATAAACTTGAGTCTTACCAGTTGATTCCTTTGATAACTCTGGGCTCTGCTACTTTCCTGATCCTTTTGGTCCAACCCTTTTGCTTTTAATCTAAGTTTACCATATTTTCTAATTTTGCTGATATCACTTGCTTTCCTCAGTTTTAAAAATATGCAATATAATTGTTCAAAATATGAAAGCAATATAATGTTTAGTGCAATTCACCTAAAGTTGGCATGATAATTTAAAAATATAGTCCAACTTGGAGCAGGTAGGTACTATACTGGCATGATCATTACAACTTCAATGTGTTTGTTATCTTGACAATTTCTGTGGCATTATATACATTCTCTTCATCAAATCTATTTTTCTGGCAATATATTAAACTTGCATAATATAATGACAGAATTGGAAAAGTGAAATATATTCCTTGGGATGTAAATATTTTATGGGCTAGAATGAAATAGCCCGAAAATCAAGTTTTTACTTAGGCCCGAGGGTGGGGCAGAAGCATGCATGTAACCCTGCTTATCTATACGCCATGTGTGTTTATGGTGAGGCAGCTGTGTGCACATTTATGGATTTGCTTGTGCAAACAGAGAAGCATGTCAGTCCTCCCATGCAGCAAATCTTATTTCCGATACAAATTTGAAAATCTGTGAAGCATGTTAATATTCACTCTAGAATCTATGACCTCCCATAAAACAAGAGGAGGAAGAGGAGTGGGTTAAAAGGATTCTAATGATGCCTTTGGACTCCTCTGCTCCCATAATGACCGGGGAAGATTTATACGCTCTCTCCAGGTATAATTAGACACCCACAAACCCGTCTGACCCTGCTGTGGTGAAGAGCCCTTCTGCTTTTTGTTCCAGCAGATGAATCGATACTCACACGTTCTACCACTGTGGAGTGAAATTGAGGAAATGAAAATCGGATAATTTTGCTCCCAGTGCAGTCTAGACGGAGGAGAGCAGTGTTCATCTTTGACAGGAAGATCTATTTCCAGTTTCTCAAAAGGCTGGTGTCAATTTTGAAACTTCTCCTATTATTGATTTTCAGTTTTGCTAAAAAGGATGCTTTATTAGGAATATTAGTCCCAGCGACAGTGTAAGCTCATATCTAGTTCCCAAATAGGTGGACGTGTGTTTTAATTTGGAGTCTAGGTGGGTTTACATTGCAGATCCTTTTGTGCTATTTATTGTCAAACTCATGGTCCCATTTTGTCAGTCAGCTGCAATTTTACCTATTAAATGGGTAAGTTAAAATTGCCTTTTGCACCTATATTGATAGGCCCGTATTTAGCCAATGATGAATTTATTGAATCATCTATCTTTCCTAAATATTTTAGAATTCACTTGCTGACATTTTGTAAATGTATATTCTGCTGATCACACACTGTTTACATCAGGGCTTGTGAGATTTTAGGTTGCAACATCCTCAAAACAAATTTCACTGAATCAGTACATATATGTTAAGGAAACTCTGCCAATGGTCCATTCCACATTCAAGTAAAAAGTCACATCATCCTACAAGCCATATCGTCCTACTTACTCAGAAATGCCCCGTCTCCTGTGAGTCCCACCACAATCCACCAGGCCATCCTAAACATCTCTTTTCCTGTGGTTCTTTTGGGCTCTGTGTGTCCCCTTTCCCAGTCCTTATTGCAAGATTTGTATTTACTTATTTTTGCTTCTTTCCTAAACTGTAAGTTTCTTGAGAGTAGAAGCATTTCGACTCCCTTAGGCTCCATGGGTTTGGCGGAATATATCTTGCAGAGTAAGAATTCAATGTCATTATGCCATGGTGAAACCATCTTTTTTCTCCATTGTAGTATGACATATCCAGCTAAAAGTATATATTTGGGTTATGACTGAATCACAGTTTTCCTTTGTGTTCCTGAGAAAATATTTCAAGATCACATTAATTTTGAAGGACCAGTTAGACATTCATCTCCACATTGTGGAGAGGAATTTTGTGTCTGATATGATTTTATATCTTGGCCATTATGGGATAAAGACAGGACAATGATTATCGACACTAGTAATAATGTAAACAACAGAAAGTATAAAGCAAGATGTTTCTTTCCTCCAGTTCTTCCATCTCACTTTTTATTAAGAGATAGAGTCCATGAACGAATTCCCCAGGGCCACAGAATCACTTAGACTGAGGTGTTACACAAAACATTGCGGGTGAGTGTGCTTGAAAAGAAAGGCTTATGCAAACCATCTTCTACTTCTTTGTGAAGAAGACAAAATTTTGGTTTCTGCATAAATTCACATGAAATATAGTCCGTGAGGCAACTACATTTGTGCTTTACAATGATACTTTTTGAAAATGAAATTTGATGTGCACATAAATTAAGAAAACCTCCAGAAGCTCACTGTGTACCCATCAGGAGTGACTCCAAGTGAAATCATTTTGTACCCATTGACCCATCAGAGGGTTGCAAAACCCTCCACTTCCAGACATTGGGAAGGATGGAATAAGAATGTGTGTGGCTATATGAGCCATTTCCATTTGAATCTACTTGAAATCAGAATCATGGTATGAAGTCTTTGCTAAAATGCAGTTACTGACAAGCTGTTGTGAATTTATGTTAATTAAAAACTCTAAACCTTACCCCTTTAATCACATATATTTATTTACCTAATGCGGTGATGAGTGAAGATGCATCCTCTGAAGTCCCAAGGTGAACCAAAATCTAACTAATCTTTGTTTTTTGTTTTGTTTTCTAATTTTCCATGCTGCTGCCTGCGAGCACTTCCAAATCATGGTCCAATTATGGTATACATATTAGCACTTGAAAGGCAGGCAACCGCTCCCCTCAAAGGCACACGGGGCGACCCATGGTTCTGTGGGATACAGATTTCCTTCCTCACCTATAAGCCATGAAGGTTCCACGGGGCAGGGCAAATTACTCAAGGAAAATGTTCAGTGTTTTTCTGTTCTAATTTTACAAAATAAAGGTATCTTTGCAATCTGTTTTCATGGTGCCTTTTTAAACATCAAAAGTTCTAATGAGACCCGTGGTTAAGAAGTACATTTGCACAAGGGTCATATTCTTTCAGCAAATTGCTCTTTGGTAATTGAAAATACAATTTTATTTTTGCCTTTTGTCTCCCACGTACTTTCCATATTGTTTCCATATTTCAGAATCTAAATCTTCCTTCAATGGCATGGGTAGGAATCGTCCTGGGAACGCTTTGCATGGAGCAGGTAAAAAAAAATGACCAGAAACTTTTTGTTTAATCTCAAAGGGGGGGGGAAACGAACTCACTTTTAAAAATTACACACACAAAATTTCTAATTTGGAACCAATCTTTCCTGTATGATCTTAGTCTCTAACAAAATGAAAGAAAGATTGCATAGTGGTTTTTTTGTTTGTTTGTTTGTTTTGTTTTTTCCTGTGGCCATTCTCCTTCTTTCCTCCCAAGTCACTGGAATAACAGATTGGTGAGTGTTTGGAAAATGCTATGCCACAGAGGCCTAGGTTTCTAATTTAATTCAATTTCTATCATTGCCACAGCATGTTCCCTTAACCGTGGTCCTCTATTAGGTGATGCAAGCACACGCAGCTGTCGGCAACCATAGCCCACATGTGAAATAACCCAGGCGGAAGGAGCACTTGGCTGGACTTGGAGACTTGGGTGATTTTCTGGTTATCCCAACTAACCTGCCAGCATGTAGAATGACTCAGGACAAGTTCTGTGACATCTGGCCTTTTTGTGATCTAAAGGATTTCACTAAATAAACCCTGTCGCCTCATCCAAGGAAGTTACAGAAATTATAGAAAATGTGACTTTTACAGATCTTGGGCCAGATCACCTTTTTGTACGATGGCCAACATTTCCATTTTTCACAAATTTCTTTAAGATAATTTCCAATTATAGGATATGCCTACTACTTTAGACTCTCGGAGTCAATAGCAGCAACAAAAAAAATGAGAAGGTCATGAAGGAATTCATTTTTTAAAGTAGGTTTGCATTTGTGAATGGCTATGCTCAATTAATGTCTTGACAATGACCTGTGGTTTTCACATTTAATCTTAACATTATCTTGTAGCAATACATATATTAACTTTAAACAACAAAATGAGGCAGGGTACAGTGACTCATGCGTGTATCTCAGTTCTTTGGGAGGCCAAGGCAGGAGGATTGCTTGAGTCCAGGTGTTCAAGACCAGACTGGGCAACATGGCATCATCTCATCTCTGCAAAATATCAAAAATATTTGCCATGCATGATGGCATGTGCCTGTAGTCCTAACTACTCAAGTGACTGAGGCAGGAGGGCCATCTGAGCCCAGGAGGTCGAGACTGCAGTGAGCCATGTTTGTGCAACTGCACTCCAGCCTGGATAACAAAAAGAGACCCTGACTCACACACACACACACACACACACACACACACACACACACACACACACACACACACAATGTATTTCTTTTCAGATTTTTCAATAAATGATTTTGGGATAAAAGTGTGGGTTATAATCCAACAGGTTTTGTTTTTTTTTTGAGTTGGAGTCTCACTCTATCGCCCAGACTGGAGTACAGTGGCACGCTCCCGGCCACCACAGCCTCGACCTGCTAGGTTCTGGCAATCCTTTCGCCTCAATCTTCCAAGTAGCTGGAACTACAGGTGCACGCTACCACGCCCGGCTAATTTTTGATTTATTGTAGAGATGAGATCTCACCAAGTTGCCCAGGCGGGTCTCGAACCAGCGCGTTCAGGCAATCCACTCTCCTCGGCCTCCCAAAGTACAGGATTACAGCCTGGCCCCAACATGTTTTTAAAAATGAATTATGACCACGTCATTGCCTTCCTTCATGCAGCTATCCTGCTTTTGTGGGTGCCATTTGCAACAACTTACTGCAGTTACATATTCCTCACCAGGGCTCAGGACAATGGGGGGTCTTGGGTGTCCCCGCTTTCCAGCAGATGGATTCAGGAACCAGAACATTCTTTGAGTAGATCTTGACTTGAAAGACTATAATGGCTCAAACTATTGAGTAAATAACATGCACTTTATAACATCCCTAATTATACAATTGCACAATAGTCCATAACAGCTCCTTACGGACTATGGAGTAAATAATATGCATTTTTAAAAGTCCATCATTATGTAATTATGTGATAGTCTATAATTAAGGACTATTGGTTAAATATATAATTGGAGAGTTTTTAAAATCTATCATAAAGTGCTTTTTAAAATGTGAGAGCAATAAAAGAAAAAAAAAAAAAAACTCAATCCCAGGAAGCCATATTAGAATATTTTATATTTTAGTAGATTTCACTAGATCTAAATCGCAGCAATTGATGCAGAAAAAATGTTTCCCAGGCAGGTTCTGTGGTTCAGCCTGTAATTCCAGCATTTTGGGAGGCCGAGGCAAATGGATTGCCTGAGCCTGGGGGTTTGAGACCAGCCCAGGTAACTTGGTAAGACCTCATCTCTACAATAAATAAAAAACTTAGCCAGGTGTGGTGGCATACGCCTGTGGTTCCAGCTACTTGGAAGGCTGAGGACAAAGGTTCACAGGGGCCCAGCAGGTTGACGCTGGGATGGCCATAAGAGTGCCACTGCCCTCTAGCCTGAGCAGTGGAGTGAGACTCCAAGTAAAAAAAAAAAAAAGTTTCCCATCTCCCTCAATGTCTTTCTCTGTTTATATCAGTCTTAGCTTCTTGGGACTTGAAAAATCTGACAGTATCCTGCCCATACACCATAGGACCATAGGATAAAGAACATGTGACTCATGATTTCTGGAGCGTGTGGGAGAAATGGATTCAGCATGGTGAACAGGACGTCTCTGTCCTTTCCATTCCCCCAAAGGTTGTCCTTCCAGTTACCCACTACCATAATTAATCACTGACTAGTCAAGGAATGGAGACAAAAAGTGCATACCTCTGTACTTTGCAAGAACCTTCAAAAAGTACTAGGGATGGATCTGCAAGCTGAGGGTCTCTGAAAGGACAGATACCCCGTGACATCTACTGCACACACAAGAGAGGAAACACCAAATGTGCGAAATTCAACCAAATTCTATGGACTTCCCTTAAATTCTCCAGTTGTTTTACAACCTGCTCAGCCAGACACTAGCCTAGTCTTCTTTTCTTTCTTCTGGCCTTGACTGTGATTTTTGTCATAAACTCCCACACAGAGGGACAGGAGGTGGCCCAATGTTCCTTGTTGCTACAAGGAGAGTGCTGGACTTGGATGCATGTTGAGGCCCTGGGGTCTGAGCCTGAAGCTCAGAGCACATGATTAAGGAGACCAGGATAGCCTCGGTCAGTGACCTACCACCTAGTTTCATATGGGAACTCCAGGGTTGTTAGCACATAATTTGTCTTGTTGTTTTTCGATTGTATCTATTTTAAATTCTTTTCTGAAAACCTCACACTCTTTTGGCTCCTGCTGACCAACCTGGAATGGCAGTAATTGTGACCCACTTCCTTAATGACACTGATGTGCCCAGCTACGCAAATAGCTTCTCAGCCAGACCCTGAGCTCCAATCTTCGATGCTCTGTACTGGTGGCACCCTCGTGGCAAATCACCCCAGGGGGCACGAAATTGGGATTCTGAGATGGCCTGAAATCCACCTTAGCTGGAGAGGATGAAGACACAGTGCTCGCACCCCTCAGGAGGAGGGAGCCGGGTCAGGTGAGTAACAGCTGGGTACTCAACCCAGCTGTGGTCAGTAAGATGTGCCAGGTAAAATTCTCCACAGAGAAGAGTTCATGAAGAGCTTTCAGAGCAAGACTGTGAAATCATTAAATAACGGGTAATGAAAAAGCCTTGTTAAAAAATAAATAAGAAGCCGGGCTCGGTGGCTCAGCCTGTAATCCCGCGCCTTTGGGAGGCTGAGGTGAGTGGATTGCCTGAGCCCGCGGGTTCGAGACCCGCCTGGGCAGCAAGACCTCATCTCTACAATAAATCAAAAAATCAGCCGGGCGTGGTAGCGCATGCCTGTAATTCCGGCTACTTGGAAGGCTGAGGAGGAAGGATCGCCGGAGCCCAGCGGGTCGAGGCTGTGGTGGCTGGGAGCGGCCACTGCACTCCAGTCTGGGAGACAGAGTGAGACTCCAACTCAAAAAATAAATAAATAAATAAATAAATAAATAAATAAAGTAAGTACAACAGGGAAGTGACTATCGTCCTTCACTCCAGTGTGCATAGGAAGCCCCACACCTACAACGCCAGACACTGAGCTCTCATTTACAGTTTGTGGGAAACTCGAAACCTGCATTTTAAGAAGTGTGCAGGTTACCCTGACGCACAAAAGCCCTGGATCTGATCGAAGTTGTTTAACAATCAGTGGGTTTTTTTCCAAGGACTTACGAAAGAAAATACACAGAAGATGTAAGAATGGCAAGTTTATGAAAATCTATTAATAATAAGAATTACCCACTCCTCATATTCTTAGGAGAAACTGAGCTGAAGGGGAGGGTGTTTGCATTCGTGACAAGTTGACTGAAGGTGTGGAGGGCCCGCCTGGCTTTATGTGATGAGTCAAGAGATGACGGGAGTGCGGTGCACAGGGGCACTTCCAGTGTGTGAGGAAGGCATCTTTGTGTAGTTCATATGGTTCCCTTTTCTAAGAAAGGTTTTGGTGGGTCTGAAGAAGGATATTATTTAGAAAACCCCTTGAATAATCTCATAGATTGCTGAATATCTATTCAAGTGTTTGTTCTATTCTTTTCCCTTCTTTTATCGATCTTTTTATTATGTAGACAAGGACTCATCATTCTCCGTATACTGAGGATGGTTGTAAGGAAAAAGGACAATGCCTTACAGAAAACAGGCATTTATGTGAGTGTTTTCTCCAAAATCACGTAGGGAAGAATATGGCACATGTTCCAGAAATTGCTGGCACAATGCTCTATAAAGAAATAGATCGAACACAAGTAATTGAATCTGTAAGCATTTAGTTGTACTTGAAGAGGACTTAGCTTTTTTTAATATGCTTTTCACAGATATTCCAACTCACTAGATATAATATAAAGAGTACACATTATGGCCCCATTATCTAGGGGAAGACACTAAGGCTGGAGAAATACGTGCCTATCCTAAGGTCTCAAGTAAGCCTACTTAGTCAGAGGCAAGACTAGAACCCACAGAATGATCTGTTCAGAGAGGAACATGTCTGAGAGTAACCAAGCATGCCATTCGTAATTTCACTGGAGAAATGGCTAAGAATGGATTGCTGGGAAAGGTAGGACATTGGGCATCATAGGCACCCAGGTGTTCTGGTGGCCAGCTCAAAGTGTTCTGGGCAGCATGTGGATAAGAAAGAGCAGCTTTTATAACAAGATATGACCAAACCAACCGCTTGGGGAGACAGTTATTAGGGAAGGATTGGAGAGTCAGGAAAAATGCCCAGTGCCTAACATCTGCCTACATCTTGTCTTAACACCTCAGTCACCAAGTTGAAGTAAAAATTTTAAAAAGAGAGAAAGGAAGACAAAAGAATTCAGAGTTGAAACTCTAAAAGTATTTGTTTCTATGTGAGTTTGCCATGGCTGCCATTATATATTTCTACTGACAGAGTGCCTAAACATATAAGAAATGCTTGTACTCACAGGTCTAGGAATCAGAGTCTGAACACTAGGGGTTGGCAGGGTTGGTTCCTTTTGGAGGCTACTAGGGAGAATCTGTTCCTTGTCTCTCTCCTGGCATCTGGTCACAGCCCACAATCCTTGGTTTTGCTTGACTTGTAGACACATCATTCCAATCTCTACCTCTATCTTCACATGGCCTTCTTTCGTTGGTGTGTCTGGGCGTCTGTATCCAGATTATAAGGACACCAGTCATCATATCAGGGCCCATCCTAATCCAGTACAACCTCATCATATCTTGATTGCATCTGCAAAGGCTCTTTTACCAAACAAGGTCACTTTCACAGTTTCCAGGTGGGCATGAACTCTTGGGGAACCCCATCTAACCCACTACAATTTCCAAGAAACAAATTCTATTTGATTCACCAGAGTTCAAATTAGTTACCAATTCTAGGTTTGAGACTGATTCAAGGTGGACTCAAAATTCTGACTCAATCTGGTAACATTTAAGTACCAATTTGTAGGGAAAAGTTAAAATAAAAAAATGAGTTTTAATATATGACACATTTTAATCTAGCTTTTGAGGCTTTCCTAACTAGGGTAGGGCTAAGGTCAAACCAACTCCTTAGAGTTTCCTAAATTAATTTCCCTGTGGCCTACATCTAGGGCCTGCCAGAACTGAACTGCATTTTGGGATGGACTTCAACTCTATACCCCTTAGCAGGAATTCACTGTGTGACTAGGACCACAGAAGGACCACAAAACTAATTGGCTCTTCTGATATAATTGTGGTGAGTGTAATATAATGCAATAATTTATATACCTTGACTCAGAGTAAAACATTTTAAACCTTCTAACTTTTGTAGTTCTATAACCTGTTTCCAATCTGCCTTTATAATGCTACCTCTGGAGGCATCCCTGGGTGAGACTTTCGTTTTCCACAAACTACGTATTTCATGGTCTGCTAAACATCTCGGTATCAGGGATACTCTCAATTCATTGTATTATTCACTCAATCAACCAACAGATACTGTCAGTGCCCTGACTAAATAATTTGCACATGCATTTCAAAATTCATGCCAACGATTAATTTTTGAACTTTTACAAACCCCACACACTTTAAAATTTCCTCTCCATTCTCCAAGAGATAGTTAATTGCACTAAATTCTCTTCATATGGGGGAGTTATTCTGAACTTCAACAGTTAGGCGAATTAAAAACAAAGGAAAATATTTGAGAAAATGAGTCCAATAAAATGAAAGAAAAGGCTGTTACTTTCTAAACCACTTTAGAAGATACAGGAGACCCTTCACAAGGGTGGTCCATGCTACGATTTCACTGGCCCATTGACTTCCTTCCCCTTAACCCTTGGCAACCGCTAATCTGTTCTGCATTTTCACAAACTAGTAATTTTGAGGTTGTTATATAAAATCATATGGCAAGTAATATTTTTGAGACTGGGTTTTTTCACTCAGAGTAATGCACTTGAATCCATCCAAGGAGCTGTGAATATCAGGAGTTCACTGCTTTTTATTGTGGCACAGAATTGCACACCTTGTCTCTGCAATAAATACAAAATTAGCTGAGCATGGTGGCACGCACCTGTAGGCTGAGGTGGAAGGATCGCCGGAGAGCCCAGCTGGTCGACGCTGGGGTGGCCATGTGCATGCCGATGTGCTCCAGCCTGGGCAACAGAGTGAGACTCCAACTCAGAAAAAAGAAAAAAGAATGAAATGAGTTATGGTGGGAAATTAAAAATATGCAACTAAAAATTGTTAAACGTAAAACAAATACAAGCGCATTATTCTGTCAATTTTACCTGTAAGGTCAAGATGTTTTCTATTTAGAAGCATAGGACCAGCAAGTTTATTTGCATAAACTCATAATGCATCATCTATGATTCACAAGTTGAGTTCGCTGATGATAGAATTAAAATTTAAAGATGTTGGCAAAGCAATCCTAGAACAAAATTTGATACTGCAATACAAACTTTCATGTTGTTTTAGATTTCTGGCACACTGTGATACATTTTTAAATGAACCAATTAAAAATGTTCAGCTGTCAAATATTTATAGAATATTGAACAATGTTTTCATAAAATTAAAAAAACCTTTTTACTTCTTAAAAAAATTAACCTAATATTATTTTAATAAAATGTTCACTATTAAAATAATGTGAATAACAGTCATAATATGACTGAGGGTAAAAATACTAAGCTGCCTCATGGTGAATCTGAAAGTTCAGCAGTGGGATGTGTGAATGGGAATTGAGGTGTGGTCTATGGGGGCTGCTCTAGTTGTCCAAGCCAAGGTTTATGGAGCGGCTCAGCACATTTTAGAATCCTGTAAGTCAGTTAAATGGAAATAGGTGAAAGAGTTTGCACATCATGTGCCTTGGAAACAGTAAAATAAAGTGATTCTATTCATATACTTCAATACTCAAATAACACACAAAACACTTAGCTTTGCAAGATTATGATAGAGCAAGTTAATCTTAATGACTTTCTTTTCATTCTCAACTTAAAACCAATTTCTAATATCTGTGATTTGTCAATAATATTCTGGAGACAATGACTAAATGTTATATAATGGTGATAGGTCCAAACACATGGTGTGTGTATATGCAATTATGTTTTATATTTCATTCTATTTCTTTAGTATACAAAAAGATGATTTAATAAATATTTATGAGCCGGGCTCGGTGGCTCACTCTGTAATCCTGTGCCTTTGGGAGGCTGAGATGAGTGGATTGCCCGAGCCCGCGGGTTCGAGACCCGCCTGGGCAGGCGAGACCTCATCTCTACAATAAAATCAAAAAATTAGCCGGGCGTGGTAGTGCGCACCTGTAATTCTGGCTACTCTGAAGGCTGAGGCGGAAGGATCGCCGGAGCCCAGCAGGTTGAGGCTGCGGTGGCCGGGAGCAGCCACGGCACTCCAGTCTGGGGTGACAGAGTGAGACTCCAACTCAAAATAAATAAATGAATAAATATTCACATTCTTTCAAATAATGCAGTAGAAATCAAATTCATGTTTTAAATATATAATTTAACTTAAATAATTGAATTCAATTAAAAAATACATGTGACAGCATTTTACAAAGCGATGATATTGTTTTCTGTTGGTTTTGTAAACACAATGTGTATTTTCAAGTCTTTCTTTTGTTCACCGTGCTCCCAACTATCTGCTGCCCTGGGTTCCTATCTTAGTATTTGTTTCTTCTCAGTCTCAAGTGTTTAGAGTTCAAATGTTAAATAATCTTATTATCACACTGCAGCCACTCGGCCGAGGCACCAACATCCCGACAGGCATTCCCATTCAAAGAGCTTAGATCCATTTTCTTTTTTATTCCGATAAAACTGTCCTGTGTATTATTTTGAGGCCCAGATCCATGTCATGCTGCTTTCTCCCTCTGCCTTTTTGATCTCAATTGTTGAGCCATTATGCATCCATGTGGAATATATAGGATACTGTCACCGGTTACTCCAGTTTTTCTTGGTTACCTCTCAGGATCACTTAAAATTAATTATTTACACCTTAATATGTTCAAAGCTGTCAGGTATTTCAATGAAGACGCATCATAAAAAATATTTAAACAGAGGCCGTAAGTCTGGGCAATTGACTAGCTATCATCTACCTATATTTTTGTTTTTGTATTCTTTCCTCTTTTATCAAAGATAAAAGGCAGCATACAAAAAAATTGCAGGAATATGAAAATGAGTGAGATTGAGAAGAAAAAGAAATAAGGGTAGGTAAGTTAAATGAAACCAAGAAACAGATCAATACCCAGCATAAATGCCCTAAATTCCAGAATGCTTTTTAAGAGTGAAATACAGATTTTACTTTCAATGCCCTAGCATTCAAAATAAGGTACAAAATATGGTAGATTAGGACATTCCTAATACTTAAATTACAAAGACATATAAGTTGCTCTGGGGAAGGACAGCTATAAGGGGAGACTCCCAAGAAGTCCTGAAATTTATTTAATAAAAAATTGTATGCTTATTTGTACATACTTAAACTTCATTCACCTTTAAAGTACTCTCTTTTTGATGCAATACACCTATCAAGATGCTATTTCCACTGCTCAGAACAGTTTTTGAACTTGTCAATTTTGATGCCTTTTAGTGTTTCTGCCGTTTTTTGTTTCACCTCTTTTACATTGTCAAAACGTTTCCCTTTGAGGACTTTTTTCATTCAGGAAAAGAAAAGTCATTCAGGGTGACATCAGGTAAATAGAGAGGGTGGGACATGGGGTCATGCCATTTTTGGTCAAAAACTGCTGAACATTCAGCTCAGTATGGGCAGGTACACTCGTAAATCACCCATCATGAAATGGGCAAATGCACGGAAAGACTCTCCAAAAACGGATTCCCTGAAGCTGAACGCAGTCTCTCACAACAAAGCTAGCTGATACACTGATGCTAATGGGTTCCCAGAACATTTACCTAGCGGGGGAAGCCTGTACTACAAGGGGCTTGCCCTCCAAGAGATAATTCCATTTTTTAAAGAGTCCTCCATCATATTTGTTATACTGAGACTGGAGAGAAGCCCTTGCTATGCACACTTAAAAGAGGGGCCTGGGATCATCGAAGATGCCCAGTATTCTTCAGTAAATAACATCATGTAGTTGTTACAGCTGATTTTTTAAAAACAGCTCCTAAAATCTTATATACCCGATATGTTCAGCCCTCTGGGCTTTTTAAAAGTCTCTGAAACATTTTTGAATATAAGTGAACTTTCACTTTAGAAAATATTTTTTCAAATCTTCTAATACAAAAAAAACTGTATTTCAACAAGAAGAAAATAAGAGGGATTCAGTAAAGATGTGATATTTTATAAAGTGCTAAATTAATGCAGTTTAGGTCTTGGTCTCTCTGCTGTTTGGGGTTAGTCATAAAGGACAAATATTTTCTTTAGGAAATTCACCAAAATAATATTTTTGTCATTGATAAATAACATTCTACTTCATATCTGCACAAAAAGGATAAGATTTCTTCTAAAAACAACAACAAAAAAAAAAACTGAGTGTCCTCTCCAAAAACACAAGAAAATAAGAAATGAGAGACTCACATTTCTCTGTTTGGATGAAAATTGCAAAAAAAATTTAATTCAGGAAAATGTTAACACAATGTTAGTAATGTGTTTCCTTGACTCCAATATGCACATACCCTCAGAATTTGAATAGTCTATAGGCAGGGGAAACCTTACCCGGTATCAGAAGAAACTTGGCTGCTTCCAGGCAGAGAAGTCAGTATGAAATAGTTTATCGTTTTCATTGCTCTTTTAGCCTGGGGTGGACACTCTCTGTTCATCCGATGTTCACCCCATTTGTGTTGTTTGCATTGGTAACACTACGTGTGATTGAATTCTAAATCATGTTTGAATCCCTAATTGTTGCTTAAAATGACTTCAGAAGTATTTCACCACGACGCATCCCTTCAATAAAAAAGATCATGTGCATGAAGCAAATGGTTATTGTGAGTGTGCAGCAGTGAGAGAATTCTCTCAGGCACTCCATCTTTGGCGTCTTCTCCAGAAATGTATTATTGGACTACAAAATTCAGTCATCACCAAACTACTTGACTCCATGAAAGTAGAAACTGTGCCTTTTTTTTTTTCATAATTATAGTCTCAGATTTTTAAATGTGCCAGACTCATAGGGGCGGCCCAGGAATGTTTGTTGCAGATTTTCATTCTTTTCATTTTCGATAACAATTCAATCAAACTCATGCATTTTTTTGCAGCAAATTTAATATATCATTTTGTATCCCCTCCTTGAATTTTTACCAAAAATCTTGGATGTAAGTTTCAGTTAAAATGGAGGACAATAGGTGTCCAACCGCAGACCCCCCCAAACAAAGGGAAAATCTAGAACTTTCTATTAGCATTAGTTCTGATTATGCTGTTGTGTTGAAGACCTGTTCTCTGTGGCTTAACACATAATGTTCATCTCATGCAACAGCAATATTCTGCGAATCCAGGCAAATGCAAGCATAGTTTTGCTTCTGTTTTTAATACGGGCACAATTCTGATAGAGGATCAGCTCTACTTCAGTGCTAAACTTATCCCAAAATCATGTCTGTATCTCGGACTCCTGATGTTGTGCTATGCTCTTTTAGCTTTTTAACTTTTTAGCTTTCAGTCTTCCATAAAACTTCTTATAGTTGCAATAGTATATATTGAGCATATGACAACTTAACTTCAACTGCATACAAAAACTCTGTGCTTTTCCTCCCACGTGCATAATATGTCTGGGGTATCAGAAATTACTTATTTTTATATTGTGCACTAACTAACCAGTTTTTGTGGTTTAAGTTCTTTTTAATATTTTTACCTTTTAATTTTATACTGGAGTTAAAGATGATTTACTTACCTCAACCTTATTCTGTATTTGTCTACATATTTGTCTTTACCAGTGAGTTTTGCACTTTCATGTGCTTTCCTGCTGTTGTTGAGTATTCTTTTGTTTCCACTTGAAGAATGCCCTTCAATGCTTTTTGTAAAGCAGTTCTAGTTATGACAGCTCCATAAGTCTTTGTTCCTCTGGGACAGTCTTTAACTCGTCTTCATTTTTAAAGGTTGAATTTGCTAAGTATAGTTATTCTTTTTCTTTTTTTTTAATTTCAGCACTTTTGCTACATCATCTTTTTCCTGGACTGCAAGATTTCTACTGAGAAATCCACTGATAGTCCAGTGGAGTTTTTTCCTACGTGGCAAGTCAGTGTTTCTCTTGCTGCTTTCAAAATATTTTCTTTAATTTGACTTATGATACTTTAATTATGCTTCTGGCTATAGAACTCTTTAGACTCAATGTATCTGGATCGTTTTAGAATTTATGAAATTGGACGTCCATTTCCATCCTCAAGTTTGGGAAGTTTTCAGTCATAATATTTTAAAATAAGCTTTCCTCTCCTTTCTCTTTTTCTTCCTACACTTCTATAAGGCTATTCTATTGTTTAGCTTGTTGGTATTCCATACATTCTATAAGTTTTCTTCATTATTTTTCATTCTTCCTTCCCTTTATTCCTCTAACTAGATAATTTTAAATGATTTGTCTTTGAATTTTCTGATTTTTCTGCTTGATCAAGTCTGCTATTGAAGCTCTCTATTAAGCTTTTCAGTTCAGTCATTGTGTTCCTCAGCTTCATTATTTTAGTTTGATACTTTTTTATGGTTTCCATCTCTTTGTGGAACTTCTTATTTTGTTCACATATTGTTTTCCTGATTTTATTGTATTGCCTTTGTTCTCTTATAGCTCACTGAGATTCTTCAAGATGATTGTTCTCAATATTTTGACAGGTAGTTTCTAGATCTCCAGGTTTTAGGGGGTCAATTAATGGAGCATTGTATTGTTCATTCGATAGTGTCTTATTTCCCTGATTTCCTGTGATCAAATGTGTCTGTGCATTTGAAGAAGTATATGCCTCTTTCAGTTTTTACATACTGACTATGGAAAGGAAAGCCCTTCACTAATCAGTCAGTCCAGAGATTTGGGGTAAATCAACTTTTGGGGTCTGTGGGATTGCCTGCTGCTTTGATATATGAGTGGGCAGGTCTAGTGCTTGGGTCCACAGTAAATTTGAATGCTCACTGTGTTTCTTCTTTTCCCCATGGTAGGGGAACTTGCATGCCTAAGGAATTGCTCTCAGATCTATGCTGTACCTCCTTGGGTGAGAGATGATGCAGGTAAAGTGAAACTGTTTTTCTTACTCTTCTCAATTCATCTTCCCTGTTTCAATACTCCATCATGGTACTGTAACCTCTCTACTACATTACAGAGCTCTTGTGAAGGTGTTATTATCCATGGATGGTTTTTAAATCAGTGTTTCTGTGGAGGAATGAGATCTGTAACCTCTTATTTCACCAACTTACTGAAAACATTCTTCCCAAAAATTTCTAAAATCAGAGTTGTGCCTGGAGGCAAAGAGGTTGAAAGTCAAGGGGCTCCATCTGGTGAGGATATTCTTGCCGGTGGGGATTCTGCAGAATCCCAAGGTGGCACAGGGCATCTCATTATGAGGGGACTAAGTGTGCCAGCTCAGGTCTCTCATCCTCTCCTTCCAGAGCCGAGCCATCATTCCCATTTCTATAACAACATTTCATGAATGGATTAATCTGCTCATAAAAGCAGAGCCCTCATGACCCAATCACCTCTTAAAGGTTTCACCTCTTAATACTTCCACTTAATTTACCAAATTTAATTTGGGTATTAAATTTCAGCATGAATTTGAAAAAGGCAAATATTGAAATCATAGTAGTCACATACTTACCAATATGTGCAATAATAAATCTTGACACCAAACTTATACCTATGTGAAACTAAAATTGAAGCACAATTATAAACCCAAATGTAAATTTTAATCTACAAATCTTCTAGAAAAAATATTTTCTCGGTCTTGAGATAGACAAGAATTAATCAACTTATTTCAGACATTATTACATTTTAAATTTTCTGTTCATTGAAAGACATTTTATTTTGGGAGTTAAAAAGGCAAGCTATAGTCTAGGAGAATACATGTACAATGTTCTTATCTGATGAAGAACTCAAATTCAAAATATATAAGGAACTTCTAAAAACTAAAAAGAAATGGATGGAGAACTCACTTTTGAAATAAGCAAATAACCTGAGTGGCCAGTCTATAAGGAGTTATACAAATTAATAATAAGGACACCATTACTTACCCCAGAAATTAAATTCTGGAGAGATATTACTCTACTACTACCAGAATGGCTAAAATTAAATGGGCTGATGATACCAGTGTTAGCAAGAATGCAAAAAAAAAATTGCTCATTTGTTGCTGGAGAAAATGTAAACTAGTACAGCGACTTTGGAAAAATTTTGATACTATCCACTAAAGTTAAACATATTTAAACATTTTAAACATGCAAACACTTCACGATCAAGTCATCCTTTACCTGGGTATACCTCAACAGAAATAGACACTATGTTCACAAAAAAAAAAAGTACTAGAATGTTCATGAAAGTTTTATTCATAAAATCCCAACAGCATAGACAATCCAAATTGACATCAATACACAGGATGGCTAAATTGTAGTATGTGAGTGCAATAAAATATGACACAACAACAAAAAAATACAACAATAGACAAACTTTTGAGTAAAAGAAATCAGAAACAAAAGACTATATAACAAATAATTTCATGCATGTGGTATTCAGGGATCAGTAAGACAAATCTATGGTAACAGGGACTGTAATGGAGATAACACACATGTGTAAGTTTTGACTGTGAGTAGGTATGGTGATGCTTTCCAGGTCATGAAAATAGGTTCTGCCTTGATTGGGGTAGCATCAAAATAAAATATAATGTGGTTTTCTCCTATTGCTGTACATCTTCTTCACAGAGGAATGACTATGTTTGCTCTGGACTACCTTTGCAAAGATGTGCATGCAGTGAACACTTCAAAAGCAGAGATAACATCTCTCTCTGGAACGAAGAGTAGGTATGTGTACTGTTCATTTCAAAAGATCAGATCTACTGAGACCAAGATCTATCTCAAAAAGACCAGGGTGTGTGCAGTTATGATCTGTCTCCTTCACATTGCCCAGTGGAAAGGTGGCTCAGAAGACTGTGTGCATGCTGATACTCTGGCTAAAGCTATCCTTGTGAGTAATAAACTGTCCTACATCTCTGAGCTGGGAGTCTCATGTCTTCTGCCAACATTCCTAGAATGGAAGCCAACCAACTTGTTAGCTGCACATAGGATAAAATCTCAAAATCTTTGCAGTTCTTAACAGGTGGTAGTTACTGACTGCATAAGTATGCAGGGAAACCCCCCCAAAATGCAAGTTATTTATTTAAAATTATCTATTTGTTCTTATATGTTTAAACTTCAGTAACCTTCAAAGTCTCCATTTGATTCAATACACTTATTGAGATGCATTTTCACTGCTCAAAACAGTTTTCGAAGTCATCAATTTGGATACCTTTTAGTGCTACTGGCACTTTTTGTGTTTGTTTCAGCTCTTGCACATCAGCAAATTTTTTTCTTTGGGGACTTTTTACATTCAGGTAAACAACAAAAAAGTAACTCTGGATGAGATCCAGTAACTAGGGAGGGTGAGGCACAGAGAGTCATGCCATTTTTGTATAAAAACAGAAAACAAAATTCCATTGTTGCACATTGCTCTTGTAAATCACCCATCATGAAATGGGAAAATGCATTGAAATAATCTCCAAAAAAATTCACCGAAGGCCAACGCAACCTCTCACAATAACACTAGCTGGTACACTGACGCCACTGGGCTCCTAGAACACTTACCTAGTGGAGAATTCCTGTACTATAAGGGACCTGCCCTCCATAAAAGAAAATTCTGGATTTTTAAAATATCCTCTTGTATGTACAATTATAATTTGTTTCCTTTAAGCAAATTGTAACTTAATAAAATCAACATTTAAAAAAGTTAACAAAAAAACACTCATGGGTTAATTATAACCCTCTTTCCGAGAAAATTTAGACTCCTCATTCAAGATCCCCTAAATAATTGTGTGGCCTGGATCTATCATTTTGGGATGTGGGCATTGGTGGCTGCCTTGAACCATTCTGGAGATTTTCTGGTACTACTATATACAGAAAAAATTAATAAATTATATACACACACATGCATAATAATAATTCAAATCTAAAATCCTTATAAAACTCTGTTGTCTATGTAAGTTTTTATTTTTTAAATAAATATGTATTAACAAATATAATATTACCATACAAGTAGGAAAAATGTGTAACCTTGTATATATAGATAAGCAATAGTATTATTTTCTCTAATCATACACATAGTATTGAGGAAATTAAAATCCCATTAACATTTTCTTTTATTAAACTAATAATTTGAGATACCAAGCAAAATAAAAAAATTACTTTGGGATTATGATGGAAATGATGCTACCTTTCTTCTTAGACCAGATTAAAACAGTCGGTGATGAAAAAAGTAAAAGAGAAAGAGATTGTTTGCCAAAAATACAACATTGGAATTCTAGTTTTATCATTTGAAAGCTTGTTTTAAACAAACAAATGATTTTAAAGCTTTTTGACCATATTAAGTTTGTTGTCAAAATTACAAAATTCTTGCTGATATTATTAGGAGATTTAAGTGAGCAAATTCCCTGATTTGCCTTTTGTAAGCATTAGCTACAAATTGTTCCTCACCATAAAAAAATGTAAATCACATGTACGCATTTTCTTTTTAATTTAGAAATGCACATTCATGAATCACTTGTGATAAATTACAAAGTAAAAACTCAGAAACATGTAATGAGCCTTTACAGACTCTGCTTAGCAATGTACTATTTTCTTCTTCAATGTTGTGAATACCAAGAAGATTCTTCTGAGCAATATCACCATGCCTGCAAGCTCCCTGCCTGACATAAAAAAAAGTTTTTCTTTCTGTACTTCTGAAAAAACATTAGTATTTTGAAATTACAAAATATGAGACTAGAGGTCAAGTATATCCTTGTTATACTTTCTTTCTTCTTCAATTACATATAATACTAATACCAATTATAGAAGTGAAATAAGTAGTGCGTTTTACATTTTAAAGGCAATTTTATATCATCTCTTTTTTGTTTTGTTTTGCTTTGCTTTGCTTTACTTTGCTTTGCTATGCTTTGTTTTGTTTTGTTGAGTCGGAGTCTCACTCTGTTGCCAGGCTGGAGTACAGTGGCTTAATCAAGACTCACTGCAACCTTGACCTCCTGGACTCAGGCGATCCTCTTGCCTTAACCTCCCAAGTAGCTGAGACTACAGGCGGGCAAATACCACCACACCTGGCTAATTTTTTGTAGAGACAAAGTTTCACCATGTTGCCCAGGCTTGTCTTGAACTCCTGTCTTGAATCTTCCTGCTCTGGCCTCCGAAAATGCTGGAATTACAGGTGTGAGCCACTGCGCCTGGCCACATATCTTTTTTTAAATCCATCAATTCCTTTCAAAGTTGACCATAGATAAAAAACAGAGTATGATTCCTCTTTTGTGGATAGACTCACTGAAGTTCATAAACCCTAGGTAACATGCCCAAGATCATGTAACCGGGAGACCTTGTAATCCAACCCCCTTCCCATATGCCAATTCCATTCCAGAACACCTCATGTTGAAACAGGCATTTATTCTTCAGCTTCCAAAGCACAATTCTCTCCTGGTACTTCTAACTTAGAGTGCTTTTTAAAATGTGCCCAAATTTTTGTTAAGTATGTTATTTAATTATACAGTATGATGTGAATAAATTTATTTTGTAAAGTGAAAAAATGCAAGCAAGGCTGAAATTCCAGCAGCTGCATCCCGCCCCAGTTAGCCATCACTGTCTCGTCTGCAAGTGCCCTTCTAGACCATTTCCAGAGACCAGAAACCCCCATGAGCTCTCCAGCTCTCCTGGAGCTCTGGCCACCCACCAGGCAATCCCTAATCTCTGTCCTCCCTCCATGGCATGCTACTGCCCCAGTAAACAACCAAGTGGGGCAACCCCCTCGGGTATCCTCCCACTGTGGGAGCTTTTCTGTCCTCTTAATAAATCCTGCTTTCTAAAACAACAACAACAACAACAACAACAACAACAATTGAGTGGCCCTACCATGCACGTTAGCATTTTACAGCTTGAAAATGGCAAAGTGAGTTGAAGTGAAACTGAAATGCTAGGCCATGTCACATCTGGAATCCTATGAACTTGGGATTGTCACCTTCTGTCATTAGCTTTGTGACTGTAATACTCGGCCCCAGTAAAAAATCTTGCTACTGGTCAAGGCTGCGGTGGCTGGGAGTGGCCACTGCACTCCAGTCTGTGTGACAGAGTGAGACTTCAACTCAAAAAAAAAAAAAAAATCTTGCTACTGTTATCATCAGCAGCAGCATCATCACTACCAGTTTAATAAGACATTTTCTGCTATGATTCTGGTATGGCTTTAGTTTACTATGTAGTGTTAGGAAGAGTTTGCTAGCTGCAAGAGTTAGGCAATCCAAAATACAAGAGATTTAAAGAGAATAGAAGCCTATTTCTCTGCAACATTCAGAAACCTAGAGGGCTTGAGTGGCATGGTTCCTGAGGGCCCTCTAGGTTTGCATGATTGCCCAGGGCTGGGGTGGCATAGTTCCTGAAGCCTCTAGGTTTGGTTGGTTGCTCAGGGCTGGGGTGGCACGGTTTCTGAGGACCCAGGCTTTTACAAAATTGTACCGCTTTTCCAACTCACAATCCATCCAGTCTTTCTTACCACAAATGTGGTGGATGTACACTTGGTGTTAATTCATCGCTTGCATAAAGAGAATAGTTGATTGCTTCCTGCTATGATGCATTTTTTTGTTTGAGTCCCTTTATAATCATAATTTAGAAAAGTCAAGAGAAAAAGGAGAGAGAGAGATAGAGACGAGAAGTCTTCCCCATCAGGAAGGTCCAGTGTTAGTCCCTTCCTGTAGTGGATAACAGGCCTGGCCGTTCAGACGACCAAGGCTGGCCTCTGTTCATAAGTGAGCACAGGTGAAAGTGAGGAGAGCCCATGACAAGGCACTAGACAGGAGAATATGTGGAGGACAAAAGCATTGAACCCAGGAATGGATGCACGTGGTCCTATCATATTAGCAGAACCAGGAACACAAAGGGGGAAAGTGCAGAGAACACGGAGCAGGGAGCAGGGACTCCAGGGGTGACCCGAGTCCTTCGTGAAGCTTGGTGCACCCAAAGGCAGATTCAGGCTCCCAGCAACCATCCCAGTGTCTTGGTCATATCCAAGTGTCCTTTGAGGGAGGCTCCTCCTCTTTAGTGCATGTAGATTTTGTTGGAGGATAAATTTGCGAGCCTCTCTCCCCAGTCTTCCAGTGTTTAGAAAAAGACTCAGGGAGGCAGGAGATTAGAGCCGGTGTGCTGACTTGACACTTCTGCTCTGAAACATCTCCTGTGCTTGTTGTATACCCAGTCAATGCTTAGATATTTCCTGAGCTAGACTTCCAACCCACTGACAACTGCATGCTCCTAATGACTCCCCTAATTTCCTATTTGCTTAAATTAACCAGAGTTGATCCTGTCACTTTTAACCAAGGAGCCGAGGTGGCACAGGAGTCTTTGCAAACATCACAGACATGAGATTTCTGGTCAGGGATCTCTTTGTCCTCTGCTGTCCTGAAGATCTTGCTCCAGTTTGTTTCAGTTCTGGAAGTTGTCCTCATTCAAATACAGAACATGCCTCATGTCACTACAGGATTCTAAAGCAAAGTACCACATGTCCCTGTCTTATAGAAAACCTACCCTAATGCCACCCTTGTCGCTGACAAATGAAGGCAGATTAATTCAGAAATGTTGCCTTGAGCTGTGTTGAGTTTCTTGGTGATTGGTTTATTTTTTGTTTGTTTGTTGTGTGTTTTTTTCCATCAGCTTGCTTTGAGAAACATCCGAAATACAATCATATGAAATTTGTCATTATTTTTATTTTAATTTGCAAATATGTATAAGATTCGTATCAATTGCATTCTAGGAGAGTCATCTTAATGGAGGATCATGAAGAAAATTTATCCTGGTTTCAATGCTAGAAAATTCAAAATGCTTCTTGAAGCAGGTTTGTTCTACTTTGAGAATCCTGTTAACCTTACCACTGGATGTATTCCTTTCTCTGTCCTGGTTGGATAGAAACAAGAAGAACAAGGTCTAGTATACCTTGATGAACTATACCAAATATTTTGGTACAGACTAGCAAGACAGCCTTAAGCCTCTTTTATTTGTTTTGCTATGAGTACTTTTGTGTACTTTCCACATCCCCAGCCTCCCCAGGGTCAGAGTCACCCCAATTTTCTGACAAATGAGCTTGCTCAGTCTCCTCATGTGTGTCACGTTAATCCCGTCATAACATAGCCTGTATGGATTAAATAGACTTGGTAGATCTCACAGCCTACTAATAAGCTGGATGGGCCATTATGGAATGACTGGTACTCTTTCAGGCTGATTTTCCGATTTTCTCTTTACTCAAATTTACAAGTCTTCATCCTTGTGTTCTTCCTGGTTCCCTACCCTCAGTTCAGATCCCCCTCACCACCTTTGCCCAATCCTTCCCTACTCAAAGCTGCTTCACATCCCAGCCTTGTGTGATTGGTTCTTAAAAGGTACATTCACAGTGACCTCTCCAGTAGCTAACCTGTTGTAACATAGCTTTACTGTTGCTCGTCATCTTCTTTGTGTGAGTTTTTTTAAATCTTGATGTGTATTATCTTGTCTCCCTGAGCACACTGCTATTCCTCAGTTCCCAAACATCATGTCTGATACAATGTATGCTGTGGTTGAAGCTCACTGTAAAGTCACAGTCATATTCT
>NW_007260569.1:300477-332977 GCF_000164805.1 Carlito syrichta | reverse complement strand
ATCTTGTAAGAACTCCATAATCTTATAAAGAAAAACACTCTGGTTATGTGAAATGACACAAAAATTTTATCCTATATCTATGCTAATATCATGACATATATAACCAAAGGATTAAATACAGCTTCAGAGTTTTTTTGAACATGACAGAGCAGCAGTCTATCACAGATAAAATAAAAGAGTGTGAGGGTCTGCAGGGCATGGGATGAGAATGGGGGATGAGACATGGTTAACTATACCCTGCAAATCAGGGAGTCAGGTGGGAAGGGGTAAAGTGAAAGCGGTTATACGAGAGGGACCCCCCAAACTGGGATTATCCTTTGGAGGGTGCCTTGTAGTACAGGCTTCCCCTGCTAGGCAGGTGTTTTAGGAACTCGTCAGCATCGGTGTACCAGCTAGCATTGTTGTGAGAGGCTGCATCCCAAGTTGGGCAAAACAAGTGACTAGTTCTTCCACCATGACAATGCAGCTGCCCACACCACACTGAGTGTTCAGCAGTCTTTGACCAAAAATGACATGTCCCCTATGCCCACCTCCCCCCATTCACCTGATCTCACCCTGAGCAACTTTTTTTTGTTTCCCTGGATGAAAACGTCTTCAAAGGAAAGCATTTTGCTGATGTGAAAGAGGTGAAACAAAAAATGGCAGAAGCACTAAAAGGTATTAAAATCATCCAGTTCAAAAACCGTTTTAAGCAGTGGAAAAGCATCTCAATAGCTGTATTGCATCCAATGGAGAGTACTTTGAAGGTGACTGAAGTTTAAACATGTAAGACTATATACATTATTTTTAATAAATAGATTCCAATATAAATAGATTAAAATATTTTTAATATTTCAAATATTTTCTATTTTCTAATAAATAAATAGATTAAAATATTTTTAATAAATAGATTTTTTGGGGTCCCGCCTCATAAAATTTAAGAAAATGGCAGACAAAGAATGGTTTGGAAGTTATTCTGCATGTTTGTCTTCTGGGAGTCTGGGATTCCATGTGTGTTAAGTTCCTCATGGTCTGGTGCTGGAACAGCCACGATGTGCTGATGAATGTTGAACCATTGGCCCTCCGTGGGAGTGGAAGGAAAGGCCTGGTTGGTGATGTTTGCCGATTTCTATAGTGTAAATACTCCAACCATAGCTGACTTCAAACAGTCAGTGTGAAGTCACAGAGCAAAAATTTAGGAAGAGACACTTGGTAGCACAATACTATTTCTATCATACAAATTCAGTAGACCAAAATAGCCTCAGAAACATAAGTAATAATAAAATGTAAAAAAAAAAGTAGAAAATAATGAGCTTTGAGTATTTACTACATTTGTTTTTGATATGATTCAATTGTTATTTTATACAATTTAATGTTGAATAATGACTGTGTTGAACATTAATGCTTAATAACGACTGTGTTAAGTTGAGATATATATATATTTTTTTTTTTTTGAGTTAGCATCTCATGCTGTTGCCCAGGCTGGAATGCAGTGACTCTCTCATGGCCACTGCAGCACCAACATGCTGGGCTCAGGTGATCCTTCCACCTCAGCCTTCCAAGCAGCTGTAACTATAGGCACATGCTACCATGCCTGGCTAAATTTTTTTTTTTTTTTTTGTAGAGACATGGTCTCATCAAGTTACCCAGGTTGGTCTCAAATCCCTGGGATCAGGCAACCCTCTCACCTCGTCCTCCCAAAGTGCTGGTATTACAGGCTTGAGCCACTGTGCCCGGCCTTAAGTCAATTATTAAATTATTAAACTCTTAAGAGTTCAATAATTTCAATTTCATATTTTAACGATTCAGAGTTTAACAATTTCAGAGTTTATTAATTCCACAAACTGCAGGGCTCAGGCTCCAGCACACTATGCATCCTTATCCACCCCAACTGCATGAAGAGGAGGAAGTCCATCTACTGATAATTAGCAAATTTAAACTCCCATGCCAGATCCCTTTCCTGCATTTCCTGTGTCCCACAGCCAGTAGCCTTTGGGCCTTTTCTTGTATCTCAGAGGCAGAAGTTGAACTTGTCCAAACCTCAGCACCTCATCTGATGCTTCCTCCAAATATCCTGTCCTTGGTGGTTCCCTTCTCAGCAGTGGTACCTCAATAAACCCCCAGTACTCACCCCAAAATTTTGGGACCATCGTGGACATGCCTCCTTTACTTCTGTGCATGCAACAGAAATCCTGCCAATTATACTTCCCATTTATCTTTTCAGATACCCAATCGTATCTGTCTCCACCTCTGCTGCTGTCAACCAAGCTGTCACCCATCCCCGCCAGGGACACATGAGAGCTTCTGAATCAAACTCTGTTTTCTCCCTTCTCCAAGGAGAAGCCCATGTTCTGTGAAAGGTGAAGGTGGGATCTGACCTCTGCAGCCTCACATCCTTCAATGCATTTCTTATTTCAGCCCTCGA
This sequence comes from Carlito syrichta, assembly GCF_000164805.1. NCBI lineage: Eukaryota > Metazoa > Chordata > Mammalia > Primates > Tarsiidae > Carlito > Carlito syrichta. The sequence goes on along the minus strand of NW_007260569.1, from coordinate 330,573 downwards.
TATGGCCTCAGTGCTCCTCAGGGGCCGATGCTGCCTCTCCAGCTGACGTGCCTACCACCTTCTGTCGCAGTTTCCTCCACCTTAACTCTTTTTTTTTTTTGAGTTGGAGTCTCACTCACCAGACTGGAGTGCAGTGGCCGCTCTCGGCCACCACAGCCTCACCTGCTGGGCTCCGGCGATCCTTCCGCCTCAGCCTTCCAAGTAGCTGGAACTACAGGTGCACACTACCACACCCGGCTCATTTTGATTTATTGTAGAGATGAGGTCTTGCCTGCCCAGGCGGGTCTCGAGCCCGCAGGCTCAGGCAATTCACTCACCTCAGCCTCCCAAAGGCGCGGGATTACAGGCTGAGCCACCGAGCCTGGCTTCCACCTTGACTCTTATCCTCGAGTCTCCTCCAACTCAGGGTCTTCAGTATTTTTGCCAGCCTTTGTAATGCTTTTGTATTTTAAGCCAGCATTTGAATATCAATTCATCTCAATCTAAAATTCGTAAGATTGTGGAAGCACCTCTTCCCTCCAGCCTGTCCTGTGCAGCAGTGGGCATGAAGCTTTCATATCATCCACATTAGCTTATGGTGCTCGAGCTGCTGGCTAGCTGACCTCCTTCTTGGTTATACTACATGAGTGAGGGTTACTGAATTTATTCTGGTTTCCTTCTGAGGACCTTTCCAGGCTCTTCTGAATGCTAATAAGGATTTCTGAATGCTAATAAGGACTGTGAAACGCCACAGTATTGGATCAGACTCCTTTGTTATTTACAGAATACTTATCTTTGGATGTGTGTGTGTGTGTCTATATATAATGTATATGTCTGTGTGTGTGTGTGTGTGTGTGTGTGTGTGTGTGTGTGTGTGTCTCGTCTCCTTGGGCCACAGACATCTCAAGAAGTACAGTTTGGGAATACATATTGATTTAGAGCATTTGATGAGAGCATTTGAATCTGAAGAAAAAGTACAAAATCCAGTAGTGTGGTCAGATAATCATGGGGATGCTTATTTATTAATTATTAGTTTCTCAAATCATGTGCTCCATTGCTATTATGAGACTAACAATTTGCGAAAATGTCACCTGGGTCAGTGCTTTGTTAAACTCTGGTGTGTCCATGTGGCTCTTTGAGCTATGGCTGCCATGTTTCCTGGCTTTGGCCCCCTCCCCTACATTGGGGAGGTAAATCTTCTCTCTCTTCTCTCTCTAACTTACTTTCTAAATAAACTATATTTTCCAATCTAAAAAAAAAGAAAATGTCATCTGAATGAATTACTACTGAGATAGGTATACTGATTCTCAGAGGAAAATATGCTTAAGCTTATAGATGAGAACTGGGTGCATTAAATGGTACCAGGATTGAGAAATGTTTACCTGAAAAGATATTTGAGAATATTGGGTGAATTTGCATGGTCAGCTTGGAAAAGAACTATCCTAAAATCTACACACCCACAAGTCACACTCACAATTTACATATATTTCACGTGGCATAGGAACTTTGAGCCCAAGCCTTTACATTAGATAGGTTTCACATACGTGCCACACACTAAGAGTCACATGTACAGGAGCATGTGAGTACATTTGAGTGTGTAGTGTTCATGTTGTCCATGTATTTTGGAAGAGACATACTGGTTTCTTATTGGATTTTGATATCTTTGAATGCGAATTTCCACTTTAAAAGAGGCCTGGCAGGAGGAGAAACTCATTCTAAACCTCAGCCCCTGAAACAAACTTCTGACCAATGTGGGAGAGGCAGGAAGAGAGATGTCCAGACTCTTCAGTCTTCCTGCAGGTGTTCTGGCTGCCTCTCAGCAGGCTGTGTCTACAGGCCAAGGACCCCTGTGCCTTTATTTTATGTCTATTATGTCTTGAACTGAGTCAAAGAGAAAAATAGCATTTCACTATGCATATGCATGTCAAAACGTGATGCACACCTTAAATATATACAATAAGCATAAATGAATATATAAACAAAACTAAATGTTTTAAAAGTTTATATTTAAGAAGAAAAAGAGGAAACAGGGCTGCAATTCATTTTCTTCCTTTCTGTCATTGTTGTTCTAAACCCCACATGCAAAAAATGAGCTGAAATTTGAATGAAGATAATTTGGAAAGAATTCAAATGTTACAATAAATAGGAAACATACTAAAAATCAAGATTGTATTTGGCAAACTCATAGCAGTTGGGATTTACACATTTAAAAAATGTTTTAATACACTGATTTGTATATCTGATTTCACATAAGTATCCCATTCTTTACAAATGATTAATATGGAACAATTTTTCGGTAAATGAAGCAAGGGTTTCATAAACATTTTCTCATTTCTTTTTGCTATCCACCCCCCCATAGTTGCACATTACATCTGGTTCTCTTCTTCTCCTACCATCAAGTTATTCACAATGATAACAGAGAAAATATGTAACAAACATCACATCCTTCTGCATAACAGGGCTGGGGGGAGGTCAGAGCATGGAGGTCCTCAGTGAAGTCTTTTGAGGAGATATCCCGTGGTTTTATAATTATCAGAGTTCTTATGCATGGTAAGGCACTTTCCAGGAGGTGGGTTTGCTCGGCCCTACTAAAGTTTGTCCACCTCAAGAAAGCATAGACAGATGGTCCTTATAAGCATTCCCTGTAGATGGCTTTTCCTGCAGCAAAGATACATACATGTCTTCTAATCCATACAAACATCTTCAAGACTACCACCTAAACTTCTCACCCTCTCTCCCACTAGAGCACAGAAAATTTTACAGATTAGAAGCATACTAAGGTCAGAAATGCTATGTGGAAATCTAACGTGATCATAACCCCACACTCACCCTCTGGGGGTAGCTGTAGGGTCCCAGACGGGTAACGAGTGACCCAGGAGTGATTCTAGCAGGAGCCATGTGCCAACGCCAAGTGGGCTTCCCAATGAAATGACCACTGCAGCTTTGCTCACTATAAGAGGATTATTTTAATCAAGACTCCATGAGACTCTAAGACAGATGTATATGTCTTTCACTTTTTTCTCTATGTGGAAACTTGATGTCTGAATATTCGAGGTCTTAACCATGTTGTCTGCATGGAGCATGGTCCTGCCGAGGTGGCCTCCATGGCAGCATCTTCTCATCCCCTCTGTCCCCATCCCATGTTCCACATCCTGAGCTTCCCAAAGAGACTCTCAGCAAATCCTAGGGACCCTATTGTACTAAGAGCTCTTGCTTGCTGCATCCCACATGCCCCAGTTCTCAGGGGTGTACTGAGTCCCAGAAGACAGGAGGCTACTCTGCATTTGATGGTCTTGTCTTTCTCTGAGGGGCAAATCCATGTGAGAGTCAGCAAACCCGTCACCCTGACCGACTCCTCCCCAGACGCTTCTAATTCCCAACATTCTCCAAGGTATTTTACATATGTGAGGAAAACCCCATGATCTTACCCTTAAGATTTAGAGGTTGGCATTCTAAAAGGCAGTACTAACAACATGCAGGACATCCTCTCCCAGGTAGAGACTTTCCTAATGGACTAAATTGGTTGTCTTTCTGCATCATCCCATCATCCATGTCAAATGATGAATATCACTTCACCTCCCTTTTACCATTTTTCTGTCATATGAGGGAGGAAACCCCCCCAGAAAAACACAGAATTAGTTTTTGGAGGGTGGGCTCCTTGTAGTGCAGGCTTCCCGTGCTGGGTTCCACATCCGAGGAACCTATCAGCATCAGTGTGCCAGCTAGCATTGTTGTCAGAGGCTGCATTTGGCTTCAAGTGAATTATTGGGGAAATATCCTTTCAATGCATTTGCCCATTTTGTGACGGATGATTTATGACCACACCTGTCCACACCACGTTGAGTATTCAGCAGTTTTTGACCAAAAACGGCATGGCCGCTGTGCCCTACCCTCCCTATTCACCTGATCTTGCCCCGAGTGAATTTTTTTGTTTGTTTCCCAGGATGAAAAAAGTCCCCAAGAAGAAATGTTTTGCTGATGTTGAAGAGGCGAAACAAAAAATGGCAGAAGCACTAAAAGGCATCAAAATTGATGAGTTCAAAACCTGTTTTGAGCAACAAAAAAAAGCAACTTGATAGGTGTATTGCATCAAATGGAAAGTACTTTGAAGGTGACTGAAGTTTAAACATGTAAAAATACATACACAACTTTTAGAATTTTTAGAATTTTACATTTTTAGAATTTTGTAATTCATTTTTCTATTTTTGTTTCACATTTTTAATCAATCCTCCTCATTCATTCTAAAACCATCCAGGCAAGCAGATAACAGGGCTAATTCAGGGAAACAAAAGAGAAGAGTCTATTACTTGTCATTAAAAAATTATCCACCCTCAGCCGGGCTCGGTGACTCAGCCTGTAATTCCGCGCCTTTGGGAGGCTGAGGTGAGTGGATTGCCTGAGCCCGTGGGTTCGAGACCCGCCTGGGCAGCGAGACCTCATCTCTACAATAAACCAAAAAATCAGCCAGGCATGGGAGCGCATGCTTGTAATTCCGGCTACTTGGAAGGCTGAGGCGGAAGGATCGCCGGAGCCCAGCAGGTCGAGGCTGCGGTGGCTGGGAGCGGCCACTGCACTCCAGTCTGGGCAACCGAGTGAGACTCCAACTCAAAAAAAACAAAACAAAAACAAAAAATTATCCACCCTCTATTTAGCCTTAAAAGGGTAGGACCTACTACAGTGGGGATAAGCTTTGAGGACATTATGCTCAATAAAATAAGCCAGTCACACAAAAAAGAAATACTGTACGAGTCTACATATACAAGGTCTCCAAAAATGTCAAATTCATAGAAATAAAAAGTAGAATGGCAGATGCCAGTAGCTGGGAGAGGGAGTAAATGGAGAGTTCTTGTTTAATGGGAACAAAGTTTCAGTTTTGCAGGTTGAATTTCTGGCGATGGGTGATGGTAATGACTGCACAAAATTTTAAGTGTACTTAATGGCACTGACCTCTTCATCAGACTGATGTCTTAGTACATTTGGGTTGTTATAACAAAGTACTAGAGATTAGGGGGCTTATAAGCAATATAGATATATTTTTCCCACTGTTCTGGAAGCTAAAAATCCAAGATCAGGGCGCCAATATGGTCAGATTCTGGTAAGGGATCTCCTCCAGGTTGAAAACAGCCAGATTATTTTTGTATCCACATGGGAAGACAGAGGGCAAAAAAGCTTTCAGGGTCCTACCCTCTAGATCTAATTTACTCCCACTTAATATCATCACATTGGGGATTAGCATTTCAATATATCAATTCGGGGAGAAGTCAGGCATAGTGGCTCATACCTGTAATCCCAGCACTGGGAGGCTGAGGCAGGAGGATCATTTGAGGCCAGGCATTCTAGACCAGCTTGGATAAGCAAGACCCTTTATCTATAAAAAAAAGAATAGAAAAATTAATCAGGTGTGGTGGTGTGTACCTGTAGTTCCAGCTACATGGGAGGCTGAGGCAGGAAAATTGTTTGAACCCAGAAAATCGAGGTTCTGGTGAGCCATGATTGTGTCATTGCACTCCAACCTGGGCCACAGACTGAGACCCTGTCTCAAAAAATGAACAAATAAATAAAAATAAAAATTTTTAAATATTTTGGGGAGACAAACATTCATTCCATTACATTCTTCCTCTTGCACCCCTGAATTTAAGTCTTTTGCATGCAAAAATCCATTATTCCGTTCAAATGGTTCCCAAAGTCTTAATTCATTCCAGCAACAATTCTATAAAGTCTAAAGTACAAAGTCTCATCTAAATATCACATAATTAAGACCTGGGAGAGACTCAAGGTGTGAGTTATCTTACAACAACAGCTATGAAACTATGAAACCAAGCAAGTTATGTACTTCCAAAATCCAGTTGTAGAACAGGTGTTGGACAGATATGTATATTCCTAGAGGGAAAAATTGGAAGGAAGAAAGGGATTCCCAGTCCCTAGCAAGTCCGAAACCTCATTGGCTCAATATCCCATCATCCACACCACTAGATGGTGGTCTCACTTCCACAGCTCTCCCCACCTGGGGTGCTGGCCTTGTGGCTCCAGGTCATCCATACCCGTGACTACACAGGGCACAGCCACACTGCAGTTCCATGTAGGGTCCCCGACCCTGGGTGGGGCATGCTGGCCAGCCTGACTCTGAACTCACTCTGCCTCTGCCAGGTCCTTGCACTCTGAGCCTGAGGAAGAAGTACAACCTTAATGATCTGACTCAAGTAGGGGGGTGGCTGGAACTGTAAAAAAAAAAGTTTGAGATCCAAGTACTGCAAGTCTGGGTTCTTAGGGGAGAGGTATCTTCTGGGTTGGAGAGAGTTGACCTCATGTTGTATTTCTACACAGCATGACGAGGGCTAGTTAGCTCTAAGTGGCCTGTATTATAAGGGTACCAACCCCATTAATGAGGGCTCTACTTTTATGACTTATCTCCCAAAGGCCCCTAATACCATTCTCCTAATAGCAACATATTGAGATAAGATTTCAATGTATGAGTTTTGAGTGGACACAAGAATTAAGTCCATAATAGATGGTAGATTTAATATTAAACATAATTTATGACAATTAAAATTTTGAAATATTTTCTTATAAAACACAAAGTTAACAGTAAAAATGTACATCTATCCCCATCCACACACATATACATATAAGTTACCTCATAATAAAACTTTACCAAACTTTACCTGTACAATGACTACTTGTATACCTAATCCTGAATTGTACCCCACATCTTTAAAAATAAAAAAGAAATTAAAGAAGAAAAAATATTTTTTGTCCTTAAATGTGTTTAAGTTCAAGGTAACGAACAGATAAGAGGTGTATTATTATTGTTCTTATGACATTGTATTATGTGAAGATCGTTACATCAAAGGAACCATAATTTATGAAAGTCAAGGATAAGTTCTCATTTCAAAACCCAACCAAGAAGGAACCAACTGTCAAAGAAGCTTGAGAAATTTGAATCACAATATTGGAAAACAGGTCCTACAGAGAGAAACCACATTTCTGAGAAGGTACAGTCATAAAAGGATAGAGAGCCAGCTAAGAGCTTCAGGATTTGACTAATATTGGATGAAGACCACAATTATCTTGCCATTTCTTCCTTGTTCAAAAATGAGAGCTTTACTTTCCAGAAAAGTAACCCAGAGTTAATACACAAAGACCAACAAATACAAAATCCTCCTGATACACAAATGGATTCAAAATAATGTCATGTTCTAGAAGGGTTGCCTTACTGTGAGCTGTTTGAAATACTTGCTCAAGATACCCCGTGGACACATGGTTCAGCTGTGTGATGCCCATGTCTCCTGGCCCCACTGATTCTTGGAGTGACTTGTCAGCTCTTGTCACTATAGGATTTAAATAATGATAGGGACAATTCTAGAATCTAGAGCTGACTGGGACCTCTAGGACAGTAGTAGTAAATTTGGAGAATCTGTCAGCGACACGATACCTGCTTTCCTAATACAACACAGGGAAATGGTGGTGGTGGTTGTGGGGTACTCTGGGAACGTGGGTGTGCATTCGCTGCAGGGTTGCCTACCTTGTCTCCACCCAGCACCCTCTGTGTCCCCCCTCACCCAGCACCCTCTGTGTTCCCCCTCACCCAGCACCCTCTATCTCAGAGTGAGAACTTTAGCTCACTTCTATCCGACAGAGGGGCTAAGAGATAGCTAGGAGTCAACTGCTGTTTTGTCATGTTAAACTTCACGTTCTCAGAGGGATTTACAATATCGCTGATCAGTAAATGAAATCTGAAGAAAGAGATGAAAAGCAATACACAGACCAGAGCTTGTCTTTAAAAAAAATTTTTTTAAAGTACAGTGGGACATAAAAGAGAACCCAGGCATGACAAATTCACTTCTTATGTTTACTCCTCACAACCAGGTTTTCCAGGGGAAGGAGACTGGTGCAGGCAGGGGCGTTCAGGGTGCAATTTCAGGGATTCTAAACAAATACAGGTTTGTTTATAGAAGACATTCTAAAAAGTGAACAGGTTTGGGCACTCTCCTTACAGATCTTGATCTCTAATTTTTAAGCTTTTATCATTTATTGATCTAATTGTATCTTTTTAAAACCATATTTTTGACTCTGTGTTTTCTCGAATCTGACTAATTTCACAAGAAGAACAAAACTGTGACATCAACTCTTCCCTGCTCAAATACAAAGCTTTTTGCTCCCGGCATGGACGATTTTCCCTTTTAAGGGAAACCACCCTTTGCTTTGCTTGGCTGTGCCGCTGGAAGGGGTTAGTTCAAGTGATTCCGGGGAGCATCTTGCATATGGAGAAAGGTTCCTTGATGAAAATGAGAGATGAGTATGATGGCAAGTCCCACGCATCCCCATCTTTGTTGTGTAAATAAACATACTTCTCAATCTCAACTGTTTGCCATTAAAAGAGGGGTCCTTAACTTAGGACCATTAAAAAAAAATTCCTACCCACACAGATTTATTCTCTCTTTGTTCCCGTCTGTCTGTCTCTCTCATAGCTGTATTTTGCAGAACTAGAGTTCAAGTAATGAAATTAAGAAATGGGGTAAACACTAATAAAAGTTGAAGCCTTTGAACACAGACACACACAATCCTTTTCCCCTCATCCTGGGCCCTCGTCTTCCTCTGTGATATTGGCAGGAGACATCTGCGTGTCAAGGAGCCCATGATGAAGCGGATTCACGTTCTACCACCGTGAGCCACTGCGCCTCAATGGAACCCAGCTGCGGAACCTGACGAAGACATGCATACACTCCCCACAAGAACCAAACCCTGTAGAGCTCATTAGAAACAGATCTGCCGCTGGTAAGCCACTGATTATCAGACATTTTACTGACCCACTGTGTAACAACCTTGGAAGTAGGCTCGCTGCAGCTGGAAAATTTAAAGCAGCTTAGAATCAAAGACTATTCAGATGATGGCAGATTGAAAAACAAAGCCCTCCTAGGAGGTCACCAGCCTCTGGTTCCTGTTTCCATTAAACTTTTCTGGGGATTGTTCTTTTCTGAGATGGATCCACTGCTTAGGACATTTGCAAACCATCTTTACAGAACTCCCTGTAAAAGTTATTTTGAAAGTATATCTCAGTCCGTTGTACTTCTGTTAGTAAAAATTTATCCAAGTGACTGATTTTGCATTCACTGATCTTGTAATGTTCACCGTGTTTTACTACTTAAGTTCCAATCTGTAAATTATAAATTTTGAATGATATTAAAGAAAAAATGTTACCAAGCATATTATGTGATGGTTTTACCTGTGTGTGGATAGCAACGATCATTTGTAGATATTTAAACAGTCATGATTTTCTCCTGGTATGTTTAGTCACCCATAAAGGAACATTTATTCTCACCCTTGTGAATCCGGCTGTATAAGTCTCTCCACTTAAAAAGGACTCTTGGTCTCTTGTTTGTATTTTACAGTCAGACCCTAGTCTTATTTCTTGTGAGGATTTTTTGAGTACTTTTTCCATGTGAATACCAGCCCGCTTGAATCACAGCAATGGAAGACTGACTCAATGCCCTTCTGCCTCAAGCCTTAAGACTCCAGGTCTCCCCAGGTGCCAATAAGTGAGCCGCTTCTTTTGAGTTTACAGACGCCGCCTTTTCCCATTGGTTGTCTTGATCTCAGTCTCCAGTGCCCTTTCCCAAATCTCCAGATTCACTCTTCAAATAACTGTTCAACAGAGTATTTTGGCAAATGCAAATCAACTCTGTTCTTACCAAGGCTTACAGAGCCTTCCTGAGAAAACATGCCAGATCTCTGCTCTCCAGGAACCCAAAGATGGTGGAGATGGACACAGACAAAACTGGGGAGATTTCATTTCACTTATTTCCAAATACAAATGTCCAAAGTATCCACAACTCATTTAGAACTGAGCTCTCTCTTCAGAATACAGTCTGGGAAGGTTAGTTTTTCTTATGATCTCACTTCTTCTTCATTACAACCTTCAAATCTAGAATCATAGCAAAAGGTGGCAAGTCCCAAAGGGATCATGCCCTCTCTGCCCCTTTGTCCTTTCATCATTTGCTCTTTGTTTATTTTGCCTTTATGTCACTACTTTCCTACCTCTTAACTGTAGTTGAACCTCACCTAGAAGCCAAGGTCAGTCCCAGCTCTAGAGTTAATCATTTATGAAGCAATAAGTGTACATGAACAGTCATAGCAGATGATATATTACCCTTAGGGGCTCAATAACCAAATGTGTATGATAGATGGAATGTTTTATATTCAAAATAGACATAGATATGTAGCATGATATATATCTATATATCATGTATAATAGATACATGCATATATGATATAACATGCTATACAGAATCTAATATAAGAATATAGAAAAACTTTAATAATTGTAAAAGTGTATACATGGCACATACTTTGTACACAAGCATATAATTGTTATAATTGCAAAAGTGTACACATGGTATATGCATGTGTGTGTATGTATGCACATAGAGATATATGTATGTTCGAGGGAGGACTCCCAAAAAGAATTTATTCATAAAAAATGTGCATTCAATCTTTCATGCTAACACTTCAGTCACCTTCAAAGTACTCTGTGTTTGAGACACTTTTTCCACTGCTCAAAATAGTTTTTGAACTCATTTATTTTGATGCCTTTTATGTTTCTGGGTTTTTTTTGTTTGTTTCACCTCTTCCACATAGGCAAAATATTCATCTGGAAAAACAAAAATAAGGTTGCTTGGGGTAGGATCGAGTGGATATGGAGGATGGGCACATGGTTCATGCCATTTTTGGTCAAAAACTGCTGAACACTTAGCACGGTGTGGGCAAGTAATGTAGTTTTTACCAGGAAGTTTTAAGAAAGTTATGCCATGATTCATGGAAGAAATGTCCCAAGTTGTATCAAACAGGTGACTAGCTATTCCACCATAATAATGAACCTGCCCACATCCAGGCAATATATTTTTTTCAACCTGTAACTTGTGTTTTCATTCTCTTACGAGATTACTTCACAAAGCAAAATTTTAAATTTCTGGGACCCAATGTATGCCTTTTTCTTTTTCTTTTTTTTTTTGAGTTGGAATCTCACTCTGTCACCCAGACTGGAGTGTAGTGACCGCTCCTGGCCACTGCAGCCTCAACCTGCTGGGCTCCAGCAATCCTTCCGCCTCAGCCTTCCGAGTAGCCGGAATTACAGTCACATGCCACCATGCCCAGCTGATTTTTTGATTTATTGTAGAGATGAGGTCTTGCCAAGTTGCTCAGGCGGGTCTCAAAGCCGCAGGCTCAGGCAATCCACTCACCTCAGCCTCCCAAAGCGCGGGATTACAGGCTGAGCCATCGAGCCCGGCTGACTTTTTCTTTTAATAGATCTTTTTTTGGTGTTAGCATCTAAGTAAAAAGTTTTGGATCCATGCTTACCTAAGCTTAAATCTAGATGTTTTCTACTATGTTTATCTAAACATTTTATAGTTTTGTATTTTACTTTCAAGTCCAGGATCTATTTTGAGTTAATTTTTAAAACTAGGTTAAAAAAATCTCTTTATTTTCCCATGGGTAACCTACTATTCCAACACCATTTGTTGACAAGGTTATCTTTTCTACAATCAACAGCTTTTACACCTTCATGGAAAATCAGTTGCACATAGCTGTGTGGGTTTAGTCCTGGGTTCTGTATTCAACTCCATTGTCCTCTTTGTCTACCCTTTGTCAATATCACCCCATTTTTATTACACAAAATATACAGCAAACCACAAACAGAGCAATTTCTCCAACTCTATGATTGCTTTCCAAGATTGTTTTTGCTATTCTTTTGCCTGTACTTTTCCATAAAAAATTTAGAATCAGCATATCTATGTCTACAAAACTCTTGCTGGAATTTTAAAAAGGATTACATTAAACATAAATCAATTTGATATGATTATTTTACTATGATGAGTTTTTCCAATCTGAATGCACATGTCTATCCATTTAAGTAAATGATTCAATTTACTTAGGTATTCATTCAATTTTTGATAGACATTTTGTAATGTTCAGCATATATATCCTGTACAGGACTTAATAGTAATTCAACTATTTGATCCAATTGTGAATGATCTTGTGTTTTTCATTTTGGTTTCTGCATGATGCATACTATTGGTTTGTGTGTGTTGATCTTGTATTCTGGAAACTTAATAAACTTGCTTTTTAGGTCTAGGAGCTTATAGAGTCCTTGGGATTTTCTGCATAAATAATCATGTCATTGGCAAATGTAGACACATATTTTTCTTTCCAGTCAGTGTGCTTTTTATTTATTTGTCTTGCCTTATTGCAGTAGCTATGCCTTTTAGTACTATTTTGAAAAAGAATATTCAGAGTAACTCTTCTTTCCTTTTTTTTCCAATCTAAGGGAGAAAATATTTATTATTTTGCCACTAAGCATGAAGGTAGCTGTAGATTTTATTTTTGTTGCTTTGTTCTCTTTATTTTTAAACAACTCTGTTTTTTACAATAATTTTAGATTTATAAAATACTTTTATAAAGATAGTGCAATGAGTCCCTGTATACACTTTGCATAGTTTTCCTTTTCATTGACATCTTATGTGAATATGTTGTACTTGTTATAAATAATAAACTGATGTTGATATGTGCTTATTAAACAAAATGCATACCTTATTTCGATTTCCTTAGTTTTTCTCTAATGTTCTTTTTCTGCCTAAGATCCCATCCAGGACACCACATGACATCTAGTCATCCTGTCTCCCTAGATTTCTCTTGTCTGTGACAGTTTTTCATATTCTTCTTGTTTTTGATGATCTCGCAGTTTTGAGGAACATTTGTCATGTCTTTTGTGGAATGTTCCTCCATTTGGGTTCTTCTGATGTCTTTCTCACAGTTAGTCTTGGATTAAAGAGTTTGGGGAGAAACACTACAGACATGTTGCATTCAACACATCCTATCAAGGGGCACATTCTAACAATGTGACCAGTCAGTGTTTGTGTGTACTCAATCCTGGAGCTGAGATGGTATCCGTCAGGTGTCTCTAGGGTCATGTTACTTTTCCAGCCCCTCTTTATGTTATACTCTTTGGAGGAACATCCCCAGGTGTATCCTACTCTGAGGGAATGGGGAGTTATGCTCTAAGTTGTGAGGGTAGAGTGTCTGCAAAAATTAATTGGAATTTCTCTGCATGGAAGATTTCTTTTCTCCCCATTTATTTCCTTGGTCCATGTTTATGTCAGTTTGGGTATGTGGATGTCTATTTTATGATTTGGGTTGTACTGCAGTGTCACATTATTTATTTTATAACTCATAAAGCTCTATCACGGCATCTGACATCAGGAGTTTGTTCAGATGCCTCCCATATCCCTTCACGTACTTCTTTAAAATTCTTTTGAACGAGGTGAGCGGATTGCCTGAGCCCACAGGTTCAAGACCCGCCTAGGCAGGCGAGACCCCATCTCTACAATAAAATCAAAACATTATCCTGGCATGGTAGCGCGTGACTGTAATTCCGGCTACTCAGAAGGCTGAGGCAGAAGGATCGCCGAAGCTCAGCAGGTCGAGGCTGCGGTGGCCGCTCCCAGCTACCACACTCTAGTCTGGTCGACAGAGTGAGACTCCAACTCAAAAAAAAAAAAATTCTTTTGAACATTTTGTTACTTTTTTGGTACAATGCCATGCTCCAGCCTCATCTTGAGTCTTCCCTGCCCCAGTCCTGGGACCAGCCATTTATGCAAGCCAGGACTGCATTTGTTAAAGAATGGTACCAGGAGCCACACTGAGATCCAGTTGTGCCCATTGCTGATAGGGCATCCTGGCTCCTGGGCCCTCTCAGCTGGCACAGCAAGGGAGGCTGTGCATGTGACGCACCTGTATGCCTGCGCACAACCTACAACGTGTGTGTCTGCATCCAGCAAGCCACAAGTTCACTCTTGCATCTCTAGTGGACACGTGGACATTCTAGCCACCATTTTCAAGGCTTTCCAGTTACCTCCTTCCACCTTGAGCCTAAGGGATTTGTTTTATAATTCTTTGTTAGTACTGAATTAAAGGTAGAATGAAAATTTAAACACTCATTATTCTGTAGGGTCCCTCAGTACAAGGAAGGGATCTCATTTGGGAGTGTCTCCTCAGGTCCTCACACATATCTTGCATGTGAGCACAAATAGGAAGCATTGCTGAATATTGTAAATCACCTAAATACTGCTGTGTGGTCAAGCACAATCACACCACACCTTTTGTTTTGTGTCCTCTGTATAATGAGAAGAGAGGACTACCACCTTGCCATGGTTGAAAGTGAGGGGATGATCTGGACACACACTTCCACCTGAGACAGGAACTCTGGAAGCAGGCGTCATAAGGGAGAGGCACCAATACAATACCAGAGCTTTACAAGAACAAGACTTCTCCAAATACCAGGGGTGGGTGTGAACACCTGTGTGTCCCATGCCGCTGCCTTTTTACGTGAGAATTATTTATGTGAACAATGGTCTTCATAGGCTGGATGGACACTGCCCAAGGACAGAGTTCAGAGCTTGAGTCATGAAGGAGACTGGAGTTGTCTAGGAGTGGAAATATTGACTGTAAGGTAACACACTCCAGATAATCCCGGAAAGTCTTCTTCGGTTTTCCATCCTTTTCTCTTGTTAACTTTAGCCCAAAGCTGCCTCCTGACATATGTTAAAGGTTTCTCCACCCATAGTGAACTGTTATATACTAGTTGTGGAAACACACTAACCCACTCTTGTACCAGTCACCAAGTTTCAACCAATCACAGGCAGCCAATTGTTCAAACTGTGTTCAAATAAGGCAAGGGCAGGGCTGTAACCAACCCGACTGCTCCTGTATCTCACTTTCATTTCCTGTACCTCACTTTTCTTTTTCTGTCTATAAATCCTCTTCAACCACATGGCAGGAGCAGAATCCCTCTGGTCCCATTCTGGTTCTGGAGTCTGTGCAATTCACCAGTCATTCTTTGCTCAATTAAACTCTGTTAAATTTACTTTAAGTTTTTTTTTTTAGACACGTTATCTTTATCTCATTCTCTTTTTAAATTTCATTTTATAGTTCTTGTTATATCATTATTTTATTACTTACAGACAATTTGTTTATTTTGTTATAGAGAAAGCAAGATCCATATACCCTTCATTCCTCTTTTTTTTTTTTTTTTGTAGTTCAAAATCAAAAATAAGAAAGACAGCAGAAGTTAGGAGAAAAAAATCGACAATAGTTCTGCCTGTAAATAAAGGATTTCTGGTTCTGTGTATAAACATTCTGAGTGTAATGGATTATACACATAAATTTGTGGAATAAACTAAGGAATTAAATGAAATATTTCCTTCATATTCTGATTCCATTTGGCATAGATGATTAATAATGCTCTTTTATATTTATCATATGTAGTTGGAGTTTCCCATAAGATTATTTAGATTTTCTAAAAATCCTGACCACCATCACTATATATTTTGTAGCCTGAAAACTATGACCCTGAAGATCAATGGTCATTTGCAGTAAAACAAAGGTTTGTAATGAAGTCTGTTAGGGTTTCCAGTTTGGTCTGGCTTCTCCCCTGTGTTGACTCTGTCCTGAAACTTGCTCTGACTGAGTTGCAAGATGCTTCCACATTTCCAGGCTCCACGAGGCAATCCAGAGTTCCTTACACAGAATCTTCCCAGTGACCCTACCTGGCTCTCCTTAGACTCCTTGGCCATGACTATATGATGTGCCCCGCAGTGGAAAGAAACTGGGATCTGACCTTCCAGGACCCACTGGCAGTGTCAGAAATTGGGCCATCCTTATCTAAGCCTCGCGGCTACAAAATAGAGAGTGAGTTCACACAAAATGGGGGAACTTCTATGAAAGAAGAGAGGGACAATGGATATTGGCCAGACAAAAATAGCTTATGTTACAAATGTTTTCCCATGTGTTGGAGAGAATTGAGACCAATGCTACAAAGTATAGGATGCTAGCTAACACTTGGTCACTGGGGAGACATCTGTATCTACTTTCTAAGTACAATATCAAGCATTATCTCAGTACTGCCAACTTCAGGGGTGCCAGGAACAGACTGATAGAAAGATGCAGCCCAGGGTGGTGGTTACTGCACCTGAAAGAACTTCACCTGTGGCTCCTTTTACTTCTGCGACACCTTCCTTCTGCGACACAGTTGTTACTGTGTCTTCCATCACTGGCATCTGATGCAATTATTATCATTTCCATTTCATAGATGGCAAGCCTAAAGTGCAGAGCAGTCCATTCACTAGCCAGAACATTACACAAATGGTAGGTGATGGAACAAAATGCCCGACTCAGATGTGAGCAACTGCCTTCTTGAGTCCAGCTAACTGGACTTGTCAATAGGGCCACCTTCATGCTTCTGGATGGTCCTGTCTGAGGTCCTCGATGCCAAGCATGCAGCAGCTTGAGTAGGAAAAGGACAGAGTTCACAGACTCGAGGACCATGTGGGTATTAACCAAGACATGCATGCATCACATAGCCCAGGACTCTTTCCCCTTTCCTTCTAGTGACAGCCCCTCTCTGCTTCTTTTGAGGGGTAGTTATTCTCAGCAACCCGAGGTTGGTAATGGGACCAAGATTTGCAGGCAATAGAGCACCTTGTCCCTTTTGGCCAAGAGATCAACATAGAGCTGAAACTTGGGGAGTCAGTCACTCAGATCCACAGCCATGGCGACTGATCCACATTTAGAGCATGTGACTGAAGCTGGTCCTTTCTTAAGCCTTCCCTGGGTTAAATATGTATCAAAATCCTTTTCTCTGGGGTTACTGTCTGGGAAGGAAAGGTTGTCTAGAAGGGAACATTGCAGCAAAGCAACCCTTTGTCCCCACCTGGAGGAAGGTCATCTGCTGGGTAATAAGGAGGCTAATGTAGAGAAGAAGGCTGTGAAGATGGAAGTAGAAACAGGACATGAGTCAGCACAGCAGATGGCGGCTTTGCGAGCCTGGATTCTCTAGCCCAGATGCCCTATCCATCTCAGCTCATAGATATGAACCACTATACATGCTTTGACTTTTTAATTTTTTAAAAATTTTCCATGAGCTAATTTGAGTTGGGATTTTCTTACTAGCAAAAGGGTCCCCTACACTATACGTCCTATCAAAAGAATGCTAAGAGTAGGCACTAAAAACTAAAAAAGAAAACATCAACAGTATAGACCCTACAATCTAGATATCTTTCCCAAAGGAGATATGGAAGACATTGGCAAATAGGGTGACTCACACATGGTTGTCTAAGACATCACCAGTTTTTAAATCAAAAGTCCTGCATCCTGAGAATTCCTTCTGTACCAAACAAGCCAGGGCTGTTGGTCACAGTGCACATAGAGTGAATACAAATCTTAGGCTGATGAATCCTTTTTCCCCCTCATGGAATAAATTCTTTAAAGTATCCCCAAAATTGCTTTACTGAGATGTTCCTCTTGGTGAACTGTCTGGTGATCAAGGATCTTTGAAAGTGCCCAGGATTGGTAATCATGTTTGTTGCCCACAGTTAGTTATGTGAGCATTGTGAACATCAAATATCATTTCAGTGAGAGCTTTATGGAAGTTAGTGGAATGTGTGGAATTTATATTGCATTTGCTCAACTTGTCCTCTAAATGTGAAAGTGACCACTGCTGCTGGTGTGTCCAGGGTGCATGCACTGGGACCAGCCACTGCAGCCTTGGACAGACGGCATCTTTCTGCGTGGAGAGCTCCTGTCTTTGCAGTGACAGCACATTCAGTCTGGCAGGTACGTGAGGGCTCGGGTGAACAGGCAGCCCCATGTGCTAAGCACATGTGTTTTCCTGAGCAATTGGCAGAAGCTATGGTCCTGTACTTAGCTTTTATGTTTGGGAATGGAGAGAAAGAGGCCAAATTTGTTACACTTTTGATGTTATTAAGGCTGTCATTTGAATAGGTTTTTTAAAAATATATAACATAAAATCTGGATTAATACCAGTATGTTGAAAGATGAACTAATAACTGAACATATCCGTTAAATTTTTTGGATTTGTAGTGAAAACATAATTGTAATTGAAAACAACCTCACTGAAGAGGGGAAAAATGATTTTTATGCCTCAAGCAAAACACACACATACACACACAAAATAAAAAGCTTAAGCTTGTTTTTTTTTTCTTTCCAAGAACATCTGGTTTACAGTACACTAAAAGCAAATTTGGATTAGCCTAGAAATTAAGTGTGTATCATATATAAACCGTTGAGTAAATTATATTCAAATATATAGACCTCGTGGAAAGGTATAATATTCTTGAAAAGTCTATACACACTTTTTTTTTTCTTTTTCTTTTTCTTTTTTTTTTGATTTGTTGTAGAGATGAGGTCTCGCCAAGTTGCCCAGGCGGGTCTTGAACCTGCGGGCTCAGGCAATCCACTCACACACTTTTTCTTAGGAGGAAAGTGGGAAAAACTATTTCTCTAAATCCTATGTCAAAAATATAAAAACTAAATCTGTATGATATAATTGAGTTGCCCCTGTCAATCTGCCTTTCTAAGGAAATTCCTCAAGGAAGTGTGAAGTACTAGTCCTGGTCACCCAGCAACAGGCCTTTCAGATGGAGGAAAGTAGTTCCCAGAGCCCTGCTCTCCAATTTGTATTATTTGACCTTAGTTCTGTATCCAATCTCAACATATTCTGTACTAGTATCAACATCTTGAATATAAGTCCAAACCACAAACCCTAAGACAAGAACATGGTCCTAGACCTTGAGTCTTCTTCCACTAACCTAGTACTCCCCTGGATCTTTGTATCCTAAAGCCAATGGAAAAACAATTTCTAACCACTGTTGTCTACAATTGAGCCCTCTTCAGGAGCTTCCTGCAAAGATATCTTGTTTCCAGAGGCCTCTGATAACATCTGTGTCAGTTCATATGTGTTGCTGGTCTTGAAGAAGGGCACAAGTAGCACAGAACCCACCGTGTTGCATTTCTGAGGCAATGGAGGGCATTGTTCTGGAAGATGCTTTGCTCTCAGTTGACCTTCTCAGTAGAAACTCAGCCATGACCAAGTGAGACCAATGTCACATGATATCAGCAGAAGGATATGGGGAATAAAATTTCATTCCTTCAGGGAAGCCAGGTAAGAGAAAGTTCTAGTTCTATCACATTCACAGACATCCAGTTCAGAAAACAGTCCTTACTTTTTCCACCAAGAAGGAAATGCCCGAGTCAACACCCTGTAATGCTATCTCCCCACCTGCTCCCTACATCACAAGAGAGAATGTTAATTACTGATATAGTTTGGATAGCTGTTGTCCCCTCCAAATCTCATGTTCAAGTGTGACCCCAGTGCTGGAGGAGATGCATGGTGGAAGGTGTTTGGGTCATGGAGATGGATCCCTCATGAATGGCCTGGTGCTATTCTCACCGTAATGATTGAGTTCCCCTCTATTAGTTCACGCGATGCTGATTGTTTGAAACACCCTGGTGCCTCCTTCTCTCTCTTGCTTCCCCTCTTTCTATGTAACATATCTGCTCAACTTGCCTTCCTCCATGAGTAAGAGCCTCCCAAGGCCCCCTACCGAAGCCCAGCAGATGCAGGTGCCATGCAGAACCATGAGCCAAAAAGCCTTTTTCATTTATAAAGTACCCAGTCTTAGGTATTCCTTTATAACCACACACTAATAAAATTACAAACCTTGTTTTTCATAATACCTTGTAATAACCACATATCTTATATAATAAAATTAGAGAGACAGAAAAGTCCAAATCATCTAATAGAAAGTACACATTAGAACCCATAGTTCTGAGACCTAATGATGAAAGGAGTTTTGTGTTCAAAACACAGTGGATGTTTTGTTCCTCGAGCTATGTCACATTTTATCACTCTCTGACAAGGGCAGCGTTCCCCAGAATGGATGGGATATAATTTTTTTAATTCCAGAAAATTTGCTTAATGTTCATAAATAATCTATTCAATCACTTTAGCAAAAGGAAAATGTTAAAATGATGGAAAATCCTGTTCAGTTAGACTTGTCTGTGGTCTTTAAATCATTCTCTACTCCATCCCTCTTGCTGACATTCAGAGATGATTTTAATTAAGGGCCTTTGACAAGGTACCATAGTCATTTAAAATTACTGGCTCAGGAAAATCTTTATAAAGATGGCTTTAAAGAGTTCAGAAATCCCAATAGTTCTCAGTATCAAGAGGGTGCACCATAAAATTGTAAATGAGTGTGCATGCTAGCTGAAGCTGTAAAGTGCTGTTGTTTTTCTGGTTTGACATTTCATGGATTCTGAGTGGGCCTAGCTTAGTGGCATAACATAAATCATGAGACAGATCTGGAAACTGTAAAACTTGAATACAGGAGCATTTTAGAGGCTATGAAGTTAACCGTAATCAGTAAGTATTCTAATAGCATGAGTTATGGGTAACATAATTATAGTGCAAAATAATAATTTTTATAGTAGAGGATCACCAAAAACTAATTGCCAGGGTTATTATAATAGCTATGAATTAATAGATCAGTTGAAATTGTGATAACTATTTTAATAGTGAGCCTGAAGTATCTTTTGTGCTGAAACCATATGTCTAAAAGCATAATCAACCCTCTTTCATTAGTAAGAAACAATTCATCTTAACTTTGAGCTAAACAAAACTATCCCAGATTTGCATTACCATTACTTTTCTCCTCAGAAATCATCTCTTTGTCCTCCTGTGCCCTTTATAAAGCTATTTCTCTACCTTGTCGGATAAACTCATGCATATAAGTGTTTCTTCAATATAAGAATATAAGCACCTTGCAGGTGAGGGCTCTGTTTTATTAAGCTCTAAGCATCCTAAATTACCCCACATGTACTGAAAATCAACAGTTGTGACTTTAATTGAATTGAAGGCCATGAAATATGGAGCTAGAAACTGAGACATCAGTTTATAAAATTGAAATACCTGAGTCATTGTACCATTGATTATGACCCAGTTTCATTTTACAGAAACTTATTAAATTCAGAAATTAAACTATAGAAACTAATTAAATTTAGTTTCACGTGAAATGGCTCACAGATTCAGAAATTATCAATTGGTTTGGATGTTACCCTTGCAGAATTTTTTTCTGAAGATACGTGGGTTATCCATAGGGCTCTGTGATACCGTCCTACTGGGTCATTCTCAAAAAATCAACTAATTCATGTATTCTTTCACTCAAATCTTCAAAGGCCATGTGTCGAGCATATCTGATGGTGCCTAGTCTTAGACCCAGGGCGCAGAGATAAAAGACAGCATCTCTGAGAAAACAACACCTATTTCCACTCATCCAAGATAATCACTCATTCATAATAATCATAGTAATTTTTACTGCATTTATTTAAAAATCGTCATTAAGAATGTATCGATTTATTATTATTATTAGGAAAATTACACTCATGCTTGTTAAATTGATCATCAACTTGAAAATTCTTTCTCCAGAAAAAGAAAATGATGTTAATTTCCATGCTCTGTTCCTTCAGTGGTCCTGGACATAGACTTTGTAAATGTGCCTGGCAGTGTGGGTCCCATGACCAGCACAAGCAGGCAGAAGTCACCCGTGTGGGAAGGTAGGCTAGGCTTATCTGGAAATAGAGACCCATGCCCCAGGCAGGGAGAGGATGCCTGTGTGAAGGGATGGACAGGCTCATCTGGAGATGGAGATCAATATCCCCGCCAGCTGGACCATGTGGACCAGGAAAGGCTTTGGCCCAGAGAGCTGGGGCTGTGCTGGGAGAGCAGCAGGGTCCCAGAAGCCCCTCCCAAATGCCGTCACACACCCTCACAATGCACACATACCCTCACACACAATCCCACACCCTCACACCTTCACACACCCCCACATAAACGCCTTGTCCCATGTGATGGGCAGATACTTGATGTTGTTTGCTATGAACCCAAAACAATTAGATCATAGCAAAGTCAGACTCTGGCTTAGTGTCTTCTTCAGATCAAAACTGTTGTCATTCCAGTTGTCAACACGCAGGAGAACCTCATCCCTTTGATGCGAGGCAGGAAGCTCTATCATTACCACCATTATTAATATCAATCATCTTGGAAATTCAATCTACAAATGGAGCCATCATGACCTGGCATCTTTAGGGTAGTAGAGAATATAGAGTAAGATGCATTGCTTGGTCCTCTTATCCCTGGTCTCCCTGACATGATAAACTGTATAAACTCTGTAAAGATGAACACAAGACTATCCTCACATTCTGGATTCTTCCTCTACTAGCTCTCTACCAATTAGACTCATTAAACACTCTCCCTCCCCGTTATTCCTTACCCTGATTTGCTGTTCAGTCCTATATTTTCCCCCACAATCCTTGAACGGCACATGGACACATTTGGAAGGGCACTGAAATATGTATTCTATATAAAAACCTACAGCATTCATTCTATGCTGAGTGTTCCTCTTGGTTTCATTTGTGGTCTGAGAGCTCAATGGCTCAAAGCATCATACAGTTTTAGAGCTCACAGGATGACTCAAAGGATCATACAGTTTTAGAGCTCACAGTTCACCTAAATCTCCCATTTTGCAGATATCTGAAACTGCATAGCTGACCCAGAGCCATGCAGCTAGGGACAGGAGTGAGGACCCAGTCCCTGGACCCTGCCCTCCTGTGGTCTCTGCCCGACACCATGAGTAGCGATCAACCTGGTAGTTTCTGTGGAGGCACAAACAACTCACCACCAGTAAAAATATGAGACAGCTGGAGACGCTCTTTGGCCTTCACCTTATTAAAAGGTAGTAGCAAATAAAAGGTCTGCAGGACTCAGAAGTGCCATTAATGCCCTCCCCAATAGAAGCAGATGCAAAACGATTAGATTTACACTGTGCGTTGTCTCTGATGGAGATTCACTTTGCTTGCCTTGGGCAAACACAGCTAATACGCTCCCAATCTCTCACCGCGTTCTACATAGTTCCACAGGGAGCAATACTCTGATTTCCAGCTTTGCAGTGAATTTCTCCAAATATGGTTTAGTGTCAAAGAACATTCTTCCTTTTTTTTTTCTTTAGAATCTGAGAGGTGACTATCATGTGAAGTCAGAGACAAAGACTCTGTGCTCGTTGACCCGTTTGTCTACACGGCAGGAGGAATGTTCCCCGAGCTTTTGGCTGATATCAAAACTGAATGTGAAGCATGACTTAGAAGTCCCTGAGGAACAGGTCAAAGATCTGTTACTAGTATACACATCACACCAGTATTACCAGCATTGTTCTGATTCTGAATTCATATATCACACTGAAAGGAGCCATGCAGTAGCACAGTACGTGTAATTTTACCACAAGGTCTCACTGGTGTGACCACTGTTTTCTAAAAGATACATTTGTATTGAAATGTATTTGTGAATATGTTCCTTGGTTGCTTTTCTTTTGTTAATGTTTGGTATAAAGCTCTGTTGGGACAGCTATGAGTTTAACCAGTCAGATCACACAATGTAAAAGGCGTCAGCAGGAGATGATGATGAAACAGGTGAACAGAGGGCTATGGTTGAAGGTTTAAAAACATTTTGCTGAACTGGGCTCGGTGGCTCAGCCTGTAATCCCGCACCTTTGGGAGGCTGAGGTGAGTGGATTGCCCGAGCCCGCAGATTCGGGACCCGCCTGGGCAGGCAAGACCTCATCTCTACAATAAAATAAAAAAATTAGCCGGGCGTGGTAGTGCGTGCCTGTAATTCCGGCTACTCGGAAGACTGGGGCGGAAGGATCACCGGAGCCCAGCAGGTCAAGGCTGCGGTGGCCAGGAGTGGCCACTGCACTCCAATCTGGGCGACAGAATGAGACTCCAACTCAAAAAAAAAACATTTTGCTGGATATGTGTTTAGAGGATGCTTTTTAAATATCTTTTAACTTTAAGAGTATTGCTTTAAATATAGAACCTCTTATTTCTGCTCAAGTAAAACTTCTTTCTGTTTTATTGAAGCATTATCTAGAAATGTATGTTGCTAATGACATTACCTCATGAAATAATTTCAGGTCAGGCGCAGTGGCTCACACTTGTAATCCCAGCACTTTGGAAGTCCAAGGGAAGATAATTGCCTGAGCTCAAGGGTTTGAGACCAGTCTGGGCAACTTGGTGAGACCTCATCTCTACAACAAATCAAAAAATTAGCTGGGTGTGGTAGCACGCGTTTGTAGTTCCAGCTACTTGGAAGGCTGAGGTGAAAAGATCACCTGAGTCCAGCAGGTCGAGGCTGCGGTGGCTGTGAGCATGCCACTGTACTCCAGCATGGGCGACAGAGTAAAATACCAACCCAAAAAAAATAAAAAAAGGAAATAATTTCAGAGTAACTCAAAATATAAGGATTATAATTCCTTCTCTTATTTTAAAGTGATGAATAGTTAATATTTTGAATGCATGAAATAATTTGCCCATGTTCACTAATGAAATTAGAAGAGATATATTTAATAATGCCTCTTATAATTTACTTTATATAAAATAAGTTTGCTTTAAAAACTAAGATTTGATATAGGCAAGAAGAGACAGAAGACAGGTGTCTAAGTGAGATATGGACTTGAACTAGCTGCACACTTGGAGAACTCTGCAGATAAATTCAGAAGTTTTATTTTTTTCTCGTAATAGTAAACTGCTGCTCTATTTTTAGTTGAACAGATTTTCTCTTATTTCATAGATGAAACTAAGAAATGGGATGCTCTTGGCACCACAAAAACATTCTAAAGCCCTGACAATAATCATGCATGAAGTATTCGCTGTTTAGTGAGTCTCTGTCCTGAGTCACAGGATTCAGGAGAAGACATGACATTAAATCATCGCTTTCAACACCCTCAATCTATAGCCAAGAAACAGACAAAAGAACAAAATTGAACAAGGGTCAGATGACCTAATGTCAAAGTCAGATATACCCAAAGGACTCTTATTTTTAGGTGGGTGTTCATCCCACTCTGCCAGGATACCATCATTACACCACAGTAAAGCAAAATAAGACTTTTTTTCCTCCAATGATGAGTTTTAGAAAAACCAGGGAGTTATATGCTATTAAGCAAGACGCAATAGAACGAATGTTTGAAAAATGTGCAGCCTGTGTAAATGACTCTTTGAACAGTATCCTGGTTTTATCTATCAAATGGTTTGTTGGGCAACAATCGGTCCAAATATGCCAGGTGCTATAAATACCATCATAAAATTAGTTAATTCAAGTATCATGAACGTCATCTTCTCAGCATCATTTGCTGGGTGGCTTTTTGATGGGTTTTCTACAGACTGATGATTTGCTGCTGCACTGAGATGTTTATAGGCTCAATAAAGGGAAGGTTCTAAAAAGATTATAGGCACTGAAAAAGGAAATATAACCTTTTCTTTGGGAGAATGGAGCAAAACAGACTAAACATTTTTGGAATTTCTTGCCTGCCGTGAAGAGGTGATGGCTCCCCATTGACACCCTCAGTTGTTTTATATCCTCAACAAAAGTCTTCAAGGGGTGGAATAAAAATTCCAGATATAAGACAAACTATCTCTCTTTTCACCAAGAACCTGGTATGTCTTGCCAGGATGAGTTCCATGAGGAAGAATCCTTCATTAAGTAGATACAGTGTTTGAATTGACAGGTTCTGAATTTACTCTGTGTCTCTGCAACCATCTCCCAAAAAGTTCCAATATTCTCTTAACTTTTAAACTATTTTCTGGAATAATGAAGCTATTTATAGGGACTACATAAAAGTGTTTAGAATCCAATTTGATCTAATTATCTAAACGTAGAGGTGCGTGGGGGTTTGAGGATGTTTATGCCCGTATGTAACTCCCAAGCCAAGAAAAACACGATACTAATGATTTTACTTTGTAAAGTATTTGAGAACAATTCTTCTTGGACTTCATTAGGAAAAAGAAAATAGGAAAATGCAAGAAATTAATTGCATCAATGCTTGGGATTGGATATATTGGTTTGGCTTTGTTTTTAAGGAGTTTTGTGGTTGAACTTGATCCTAGTTTCTTGTATTTGCTATCTCCCAATACGTAGAATGAGATAAAAGATCACCGGTGATAGATCTTCCTCGTACTTGGCCCATGGAGCCTCTGAATTTGCATAGCTCTTTCCTAAAGAACATTCATCTGCTCGGCTGCAGGGCAGCGATTTTAACCAATTCCACCCAGGCCATTTATGCCTGGCACACAGCAGGTGTTAAATAAATGTGTGACTTAGGGCTGTTTGTTGTTCCCAATCATTTGGCCTACCTGTGCTTATTTCTCAACTTGGATATAAACTCCCGCCCCAAAACTATCTCAAATATTTTCAAGAATTTTTTTTAACAAAAATTGAATTACATGCACTGATTGATGAAGTGGTTCTGCTTAAACAACACATTGTAAATTTTATTTTCTGCCAGAAGTTCACTTTGGAAAGAAAGTCCTCCAAAAGCTAATATAAAAAGTGTTGTTGTGTATAATTAGCTAAATAAGAAAGGCTAAAAGGGTACTGATTTAAAATTACTCTGTATGATACAGTAAGAGTTAATGTGTATTAGACATTTGTGTAAACCCACAGAATGCCCAACACCAAGAGTGACCCTCATGTGAACCATGGACTGTGGGTAATATGATGTGTCAGTGCAGTTTTTCTATTGAGGCAAGTGGAGAAAGATGATGGTGGGGAGGTCTGTGTGGACATGGGGGAAAGGGCATATATGGAAAATCTCTGTGCCTTCTCAGTTTTGCTCTAAACTAAAAACTGCTCAAAAAAATAAAGTCTATTTTTTAAAAAAATACTGACTTAAGAGGATTTTTAAAAAGGAATGTACTAGTTGGGGTGGTGGGTACCATGGAGAACTTACAGGGGAATACAGTCTGGCTGCTTTAGCAAGCAGGACCATGGATGAAACTTGAGACCAACTGGCGTGGCACAGGCACCCGCCACAGTTCTCCATAAGGAGCAGGTGAGAATGGGTTGACCAGGCTTGAGGTACCACCAAGAGTGAGAAGACACACACGTCTAGAGGAAGCAATTATAGCAACCGACCTGGCGATTTAAACTCAGAATGGAGGAAGGAAAGGATTCCAGGAGGCGAGCAGCCATGACGAGGTGGCTCACAGGTCTTTCCATCACATGCCACTCTTTTCTTTCTGATTTATTTATGAATCTTTCAGATTTATTCTCTCAGTTTTGGAGAAGTCCAAAACCCTAACACTTCTGGACATTCTGAGGGAGGATCTACCCCAGACCTTTCTCTAGCTTCTGGTGGTTCCCTGCAGTCCTCAGCCTCCCTTGGTGCCATGTGGCTGTGTCGCTTCAGTCTCCACCTGTCTTCTGTGGTCTTCCTCTCTATGTGTGTCTCTGGTGTCTTCTTCTTAGGACACCAGTCACTAGGTGTAGGGCCCACCCTGCTCCAATTGTGATCTCATCAGATTGCGTCTGAAAAGTTCCTATCTCTAGATGAAGTCACATTCTGAGGTTTCGGAATTTTAACGTTGTGCAAAAAATATTTGCGTTGCCTGCACACACACTGTCACTTCTCTTGAGTCAGACATATTGTTGGCTTTATACATGTTGTGCTTTACTATGGTTCAAGAATGTCTTGCCCATGATTACACTGCCATTCATCATGGAAACAAAAAGTTACCGTATACTACAAGAAAGAGAATATTATACAAGGTAATTCATACTCAGAGAGAAATAGCCTAATTCAATATTTTGAAGGAGATAATTATCATCAAAGGACTGTCTATATATTCCCACTTCCTTGCTGACCAACAGTCACATATTTCATAGTACTAAAGAAAGAAAGAAGAAAGACAGTCACACATGTGTGAAGCTGCACTCCCTGTTAAAACATTTTTCCCACTCCCAGGCCAAGACCCTGAAGGCAGGGATAATTACAAAATGCCTTCGAATAGGGAAAAGAAAATTCAGCACTGAGAGATGGGTTGGGCCAATTCAGACATCCACAAGGGACTGCCACTATGGTGTTGGGAGAAAATTCCCCAGAAGCTTCACTCTGTCTTTCAGTAGAATGCTTAAACTCCAGCGACATGCGATTCAGTCCAGGTGGGACCCACCATCGAAATCTGTGTGACACACTCATGAAATGGCTTGTACTAAATGGCTGGAGTGCTGAGTCACAGAGTGGTTCAGAAGAGTCAGAGCTGACTGTAAACATGGATCAGAAATAACCTAACCATTTCATTTTTGCTCAATCTCTCTAAAAAGAGCACTAACTGTTAAAAAGAGCATTAAAATGCATCTACAAAGTTCAACATAAATATCACTATTTAAAGAAGACCAAGCAGCTCTTGTCTCAATAAGTAAAATAATAATAATAAGAATAAATAATAATGTAAGTGAATATTTAATCTTATTTTAATGAATTGGTATTGCTTTCTGTCTTAATGACTCATAAGCTTCACAATTCATAGTGAGTGATATTGGATGCAATACCACATATCTGCCAAATTAAAAAAAAATAAAACCTTTGAGTTGCAATCTCACTCTGTCACCCAGGCTAGAGTGCAGTGGCATGTTCACAGCTATAGCAACCTTGACCTGCTGGCCTCAAGAGATCCTTGGTTCTCTGTCTCCCAAGTAGCTGGGACTACAGGCATGTGCCACCATGCCTGGCTAATGTTTTGATTTATTGTAGAGATGAGGTCTTGCCAATTTGCCTAGGCTGTTCTCAAACCCCTTGGCTCAGCCAGTCCTCTCATCTTGGCCTCCCAAAGTGCTGGAATTACAGGCGTGAGCCACCATGCCCAGGCTGGATTAAAATATTTAATCTCTCGCCTAAACACCAGGGATTTGGTGGAGATCCTGATGCTTGCAACACAGAAAGCCAATCACTGAAACAATGCGTACTGCAGGGAAAGAAGGTTTTATTCTGACGACATCAGATGAGGAGTCAAAACAGGAGATAAATCTCAAATCTGCCTCTCCAACTGACTAAAATTAGAGGTTTATATGCAGGGAAGAAGGTAACTGCATGTGAGAAAACAGGAATTAGGAAGGGTTAAGGAAGCGGGGTTAGACCACAGGATGGTGTGTTAGACATCATGGCAGAGGAGGGGCCTGGATCTCATTGCCCAGATTCAGTGATCTGAGTCTCAGTTCCTTGATGCAATCTGGAAGGTCTGATGGTTTCCTGAGAAAGGAGCTCAGATAAGAAAAATGTGTCTCAGCTGGGCTGGGTGGCTCAGCCTGGAATCCCGCGCCTTTAGGAGGCTGAGGTGAGTGGATTGCCTGAGCCCGCGGGTTCGAGACCTGCCTGGGCAGGCGAGATCTCATCTTTACAATATACAATAAATCAAAAATTAGCTGGGCGTGGTAGCGCATGCCTGTAGTTCCAGCTCCTTGGAAGGCTGAAGCAGAAGGATCGCCGGAGCCCAGCAGGTCGACAGAGTGAGACTCCAACTCAAAAAAAAAAAAAAAAAGAAGAAAGAAAGAAAAATGTGTCTCAAATTTTAAGGCCGGGAAGGTCAATTTCTATGTTTATTTTTTAAAATCCCATAGACATCAGTTTTACGGGAAAGTTGAACTGACTTCAAATAATAAATATACATGTGATATCACTCTGTGAATAATTTCACTGCCCAGTTAGTAGTTTTTTGTTCTTATTGTTTTTAATATTTACCTGTGTTCATTTTATGTATCACAGAATGACATACCAAAAAACTGTCTAGATTTATGTTGACACCCATAAGATTATTTATAAACATTCATCCCTGTGAGAACGAACAGGACAGGCAGGAAGAAATATCAAGGTCCATCTCGTCATGCTGATATGGGGGAGACCGAGGTCCCAACACAGAAAGGCCTGGATTATCTTTGAGTCAATGACCTGCATGTCACTTTCAATCTACACTCCATGTTTCTTGAAGAGGAAGGGGCTGTTCTTGGTTGTGCCAGGCTGCAGTTTACCAGGAAGGACCATTCCCTAGAGGTTAGCTGGGAAAATTTGAGGCAAACAAAAATTCCTACGTCTCTGGAGGCAGATCAAATCCTCATGGGAAGTATGGGCTGCAGCTGTGCTCAGGCTGGAAGCCAGAGAGGGCAGAGGCAGGGGGGACCGCAGAAGGGGTAATGCCCTTCAACTAGCAGAAGAGTCACAATCAGAGGATGAATATAGCTGGAAACATACTGCCCTTTAGGAAAACCTCCGCTTTCCATAGTATAGTAAGATGCAAATTCCTAGTTCTCACTGAACAAGGTTTTCTCTCTCCTTTCCTCTTTACTTCCACCCTTCCCCTTCCCTCTCTTTTTCTCCTCCCTCCCTC